>NC_056745.1:169073873-169278873 GCF_019279795.1 Protopterus annectens | reverse complement strand
TTAGACTCCACCTGCACCCACAGTAAGGATGAGTGCTGTAGAGGAGGGCCAGGTGGGGGAACTTTGGGTATGCAATTATGGGCCTAGGCATGCAGGTGTTGGCTGGTGCAGTTGTATTAGGACTGCCCCGGGGATGTAATATTCCGAAATGGGCAGAGTTTACACCCATATTTCTCAACCCCTAAGAGCAAATCCACTGGACAGGACATAAACCATTGGGGAAACAAATAGGGACCATACCTCTTAACTGTCCGTGATTTCCAGGGACGTCCCTGATTTTGACTCAAATTTTAACTCTGTCCCTCTTAATCCCTCCTAAAACTAGTGACTTTTGGAGGAAAGGTGGTGAATTACACTTAATGAATAATGACAATAATTAAGTGTCATAAACTCCTTTTACTTCAGAAAATGTGTAATAATTCACATGCTCTGATTCTGTCAATGTTTCATGTTAATAGCACTAATATTTTAAGTGTCCCTGATTGTCCCTGAGTGTTTCTTGACTTGTCCCTGATTCAGATGAAATTTGTCCCCACTTGTTTGAGAGGTCTGATAGGGACAGAAAGCACACATTCCACTTACAACCTTAGAAAGCTGATAGAATAATAGGTATGCATTAGCATGACTCGGCTGAAGGATGTGAGGTCCTAAACCCAATTACTTGTCTGTATTTAATGGTGTCAGTTCCCAGGTATTTGCCAGACAGGTGTAGATTGTAAGAGGAACACACCAATAGTATGAAGCAAACCCTGGCCAAGCCGTAGATTCCATACAGTCGACTGGCATGCTTACGCCTAATGGGCAGCCATTCCCGATATGGGTCCTACCACAACACAGTCCAGTTTAAATGGCTAAGTTTGGTATGACCATATGTGTCATTGCATAACCCACTACACAACACCTACAAACATATGGTCGCAACACCACACTGTAGGCATGTAAGCCAATGTAATAGGCAGCAGAAGGTATTATCATAGTCCTCACCCCCACCCAGGGGTATGAATGTCAGATGCAGATACCAAATGCAGTGCATTTGCAAGTGCAGGAGCAAGCAGGTGTAAGCCTGTTTGGGCGCTGGTATGCGAGTATCACACTGGTGAACCAATGTAGAGGCTAACTGAGTGTAAGAAATTGTATCTGGAGGTTAGCATTGCTTAGCTCTGCGCAAACCCGCGCACACCCACTCACAACTGCTTTAAAGTGCCTTAATCACTCTGTACCCAACAGCTCATGTTCTGGCCAGCAACAAAATAACCAGCCTCTGCAAGACTAGAACTCTAGACCCTGTACATCACAGTCATAGCAGTAAACCACTATGCCATGATAGCAATATATATAAAGGGGGTATCATCAAACTAATCCTCACAACAGGGAAATCAAATCAAATATGTGAACTGAATCTATGTACAGTGTAATGTGCTATAACCTGCCACAGACCATAAATATGTGAATTGGAGTACTGCAGTAAATATAGAGTTGAGGTGTCACTGTAATAAAGATATAAAGTCCCCAGGACCCCATACAGTGTATGTACACATGAATGATGGATACCAGACACATATATAACCTGTAATGAGTAAGACGTCATTGACAAAAGGCAAATATAATGCTAGATAACCAATAAGCAATGCTAACCACAGCACAGCCTAACTAAGTAATTGTAAGCAATGTGTAGGGAAGCCAATACAATATGCCCATAGGTACACCTCTTTAAGCAGTGCCAACCTGAAGTAAGCAGGTGTGCCCATAGCTTAGCCTTTTTGAAACTGGCTAATTACAGAAAAGTGCAGGAATCCGGCCCTGCTTAAACTGAAGTGGCAGGAATACGGCTCATAACTGGCTGTAGCATCCTCCTGCAGGCAGAATGGCTGGAGTAGGAGAAGGCACTCATTTTACAGCACAGTGCTGGGGCATCCAGGAGTCCAAATTCATGGTATGGCTCCTGGTAAAGCACCATGACAGGAGACTACTGCAGGGCCAGTACCAGGGCTTGCAGTACAAAATGGATGCCTGGGACAGTCTCGCCCGTGACCTCACTAGTGCCACAGGTATCCCCTGGACTAGTGAGCAGGTCAGGCACCATCATGCAAACCTGAAGCGGTGGAAGGGGGATGTCTTGGAACAGTGGATCCAGGAAGCAAGGCAGATGCAGAATGCCCCAGAACTGAGTAAGTACTCCTTCCACTACGTAGTTAATAATTGCCTAGCTTGTGTATACTATGGATAGGTATGGCTAAATATCACTGTACCTCTCTGACAGCTGCAGATGAGCGTGCTGCGAACCAGCAAGCCTATGATGCTAGGCTGCAAAAGATGCGTTGCGAGGCAAGTTAGTAAATAGCCTGCATGTACTGTCATAACAAATAAATGTAAGAGCCTCAGAAAGTGTTGTACCAGTATACAGAATTGTGTAATATGCTGCAAATAAAGGTGTAACCCCTGCATTGCTTCTGTTTACTCTGCAGTCATATGTTGTTGTACTGTTGAAGTTATTAACTAGTACTGTTGTAGTAAGCAGTGTTACCCACACTGTGGTATGCAGATAAAATGTGTATAAAGTTTATTATTATTTTTTTTTATTTAACATTTGTTAACCAGGAAAGTCCGACTTGGAACAAAGCCAATTTTCAGCAGAGGCCCAGGGAGAAATGCTCCAGATGCATGGCTTTGTAATGTGGGAGGAAACCGGAGCACCTGGAGGAAACCCACACGAATGCAGGGAGGACATGCAGACTTCACAAAGAAGGCACCCCAGCTGAGAATCGAACCGGAGAACCCCTTGCTGTGAGGTGACAATGGTACCGCTGCACCACTGCGCCACCAAACCTGAAACACTGTATAACAATGTCAAAAGTGCAAACAGGTCAGTCATATTAGACGAAATACATTGCAAAGCCTCACAACAATTGCCTGATAGCATAGTGTACAGTGATCTTAACTGTAATGCTTTTGTCACACACAGCAGGGCTTTGGATCCCAGGAGCGCCAGTGAGTTGTATGCATAATCATTCCACACAACTGCACACAGTTTGTTAGAATGTTCAGTGAGAAAGCTGTATGCATACATACACATAACAACTGTACAGATTATGCTAGAATGCTCAAATAGAAAGTGGTATGCATATTCATACCTCTCAACTGTTCCAATCTGCCCAGTATGTCCTGATAAATGGCCCACATAACCTGCCTTTAGCCCTGTTCCCCTGACAAATTAGTGTGATGATCCAAGAAATGTAGGCAGCTGTAAATGACATATAACTGATAGTCAGACTTGTACATAGTCAGAGAATGTACATGCAAACATGCCTGTCATCCCAGCATCTCACCCAAAGTGTATGACAGCAGTCAGCAATCTCAAAACATGTTGCATTAACACCTGCATCTTGTCAAGCCTGTACGTAAGACACAGGTCCCATACATACTAATCTACAAACATACCATTGTACAATATAACGCCATTGGGTAGTGTAATACTACATGTAAGGGACAGACCACTGCAGTGACTACGAATTTTGTGAAAACTACAAGGATTTATTAGTTGTTAATTGAACTCTCTCTCTCTCTCTCACCCCTACCATATGTGCAAAAATAACCGATTTACACAACTCATTTGGTATGTCTGCACTCCTAACCTTTGTTGGGACATATGCCCTATTGGTTTATAAATATTCACATCTGTTTCTATGCATGTGCCATGTTAAAATACTCCTATATCGGTGTCCTGTTGCCATCAATGAAACCTGCATGTTTTTGTAATGGCCACTGTTTACTCATATATGCATGTGTTCTGCCTGCTCTGCAACTATGTTATATCTGGTGCCCTGGGTAATGGCAATACCTATGCATGCAGTTATAACTAATTGTCAATGCTGTTGACTATTACTAACCCATATCTGCCATAAACATGCTACAACATAGCTCGTATGGGAAGGCCAGTCCCAGCGGACCCACCTGTCCCACCTCAGTTGGCCATGGCACCGGGCACCAGCACATCTGGGCCCAGCCTGGGACCTCCTTGTCCATTGGCCCTGCACCACCTTTGGGTGGAACTGCTGCAGGAGATGGGGCACGGCCCTCCCCCCAGGAGTGGGAGCGGACAGGAACCTATCACCCGTGGTACGGTCCAGGCAGTGGTGCATAGGGAGCTCGACAGGGTGATTCAAGACTACCTATGCCAGCTTGAGGGCCAATTGGCACAACTAGAGGGTGAGTCTGCTCCTCCTACACAGCCCCCAGCACAGCCACCTTCTGGGCTGTGAAGGTGCAGTGGTGACTGCCCATGGGTGGGGACCTCAGTCCCACTGTATCCATTTGTGGGCTCATGGGTTTGTGACTTCCAAACATCCCTCCCTGTCCAAGGAGTCCCCCCCCACATGTGTCATATACCACCCCTGTATATGTCTTTTCTGTCTTGTATGTCATCCTACCCAACCTATCCTCCCTGATCATACCTAGTCTCCTTCCCCAACATCCCACTCACACCTAAAATAAAAGAAAAAAAGGGCAATCTGTTCCCACAAAAAAAGCAAACCCCATACATAGCTGTACATTTTGCACACATGTCCACTGGACACATGTAAACATTTCTAATTGGCATCACAACATACTATTGTTGTCCTCACCCCTCTTTCAGGGTTGTGAGTGTCCAAATGTACCGCCAAATTTATCGCATATGCACAGCCATTGCTGTAGAAGAAATGGACACCTATGGACCTTCCCTACACCCTTCCTGCACATCCCTAGCTACCTTGCCTACTGTCTTTCCCTCTTCATGCCCCTTTTTTACCACTTTCCTATCACCCCTTTTTTCTTTTCTTTTAAAGAAATTAGCATGGGGGTAAGTGGGAGTAAGCACATTTAAGCAGCAGTGAGTGGGTTTCAGCCTGTTTGCTTGGGGGTAAGCACTGCCTACACAGGTTAAGCAATCAAGGAGGTAACTGAGTATAACGAATTGTAACCAAAAGTAACCACTGCTTACTGTCACGCAAACCCGCTCACAACTGCTTAAAAGTGCCTTAATCACTCTGTATCCAATGGCCCTTGTTCTGCCCAGCAACAAAATAAATGGCTTCTGCAAGGCTCAAAACCAGGACCCTGCACACCACAGCCAATGTGATTTATCATTAAGTCATGGCAGATACACAGACATCAGATGTTATCACAAACATATCATCCAGCACAGTCATTCAACAGTATAGGAAATGTATTCCATCATGTATATGTATGTGTCTGTGTTTATGTCCAGATATAGATACACATATATATATATATATATATATATATATATATATATATATATATATATATATAGATATGTCAAGAACATACCATGTGACAACAAAGCATTAAAAAAGAATGAAAAGGGAAACACCTGCAACTCCTGTATTATGTAGTGGTGTTGTCCTATGTAATATCAAGACTCCCTTAGACAGACATGTGTCATTATTACACGCAAACATTTGTACATTGGCCAAATACATTACTTTGTGCATTTTATTTACATTAACAAAACAGTTCCTGTCCCATGATGATGTGAGAACAGTTCTCTTGCAAGGTGCTGTGTGTGACATCATCGTCATTAAAAAGTTAAATGGACTAACCATAGAGGGACTGGTAGTGTCATGTGTACAATGGGGTCATCTACATCAAGTGTACCTGGAACCTTTAGGAGTCATGTGCATACCAGGATTGTGTGCCTGAGAGAGGGGTGAGGACAACAGTAGTATGTTGTAATGCAAAGTAAAAAGGTTACATGTGTCCAGTGGACACGTGTGAAATTGACAGCTATGTATGGGGCAAATGTTGTTCTGGGAACAGATTGGCCTTTTGTTTCTGTTTTCATAAGGTGAGAGTGGGATGTTGGGGAAGGAGATTAGGTATGCTTGTGGAGGATAGGTTGGGTAGGATGACAGACAAGACAGCATACAGGGGTGATATATGACACATGTGGGGGGATACACCTTGGACAGGGAGGGGTGTTTGGCAGTCACAAGCCCATGAGCCCCCAAATGGAAACAGTGGGACGGAGGGCCCCATCCATGGCCAGCCACCACTGCACCTTCACAGCCGCAAAGGTGGCTGTGCTAGAGGGGCAGGCTCACCCTCTAAATGTGACACTCTACCTTTGAGCTGGCATATCTGGCTTTGAAACCCCTTTTTGAGCCCCCTACGCACCACATCTTGGACTGTATGATGGCTGACAAGTTCCTGTCTGGTCCTGCTCCCAGATGGACAAGCCCCATCCTCAGTGGTGGTTCCACTAGAAGGTGATGCAGAGCCAACAGAGGTGGAGGTCCAAGGCTGGGCCCCAGATGTGCTGGTGCCTGGTGCCATGGCCAGCTGAAGTGGGACAGGTGGTTCCGCCGGGACCTCCAATCCCATACAGCCTATGGTGTTGCAGTTTTAACACAGATATGGCTTAGTAATAGTCAACAGCATTCAGGATTACTTATAACAGCATGCATAGATATGACCATCAACACAACACAACAGATGTCATACATTTGCAGAGGGAGCACTACACATGGATATATACTACATGACATCTGTACAAAGCACAGATGACTTGTGATGGCAGCTATGAACAGTGGCCCATTATTGGCATGTCACTGTGATAACCTCAGACAGTGACTGTCATACCCCTGTTTCATGTGATGTATGTCCAATCAGGGATGCGATGGCAGTAACTCTTATCACTATCACCATGTACTGACTGAAATCCTCACACTATGCTTCTGCAGTTCACAGATGTGTGTTCTGTCAGTAACACAAGAAACAAATGGTTCCACACACTGATCAGTCCATAGATGACCCTACAGATGGGGGTTTCCTCACAAACAGAGCACTGTCTTGTCAGTTATTAAAACATACAGACTAGCCATTACCACGCACAACCTGTTAAATTGGCAGTAGTCTCAATGAAGCATAGCTACACTTACATGCTGTAGTCATGTCTAGCACATCACCTTCCTGTCTTTAGGCTATTTTCCACTGTGTATGTTGTTTCAGGAATATCCAGATATCATCTGTGATGTTGTTTACCAAACACCAGATCCAGGTTCCACTCACAGCGACTGTCATGGGCAAACACCAACATGATGTTCCTAGATATTGTACTGTGTTTCCATGCAATTGGCTATGGGAATGTCACCATAGCTGTTCCACATGCAATCAGCTAGAGGAGGACTGCAACAGGTGTAGAGGCCATCACCTGATCATGACCATCACTTACAAAACACAAGCTGCTGCTGCGCAAGTGTACAATTCCACATCCACCAGAGAGTGTGTGTGGGAGGGACAGACAGAGGCAAAGTACATCAGAGAAGGGCTGGGAGACTAAAACCGAAGCATCCTCTGAGACACACTTACCAGTAAAGGGGGTCAAACCCCTGACTGACAAACCATTACTGTTACAACTGCATTCAGTTACTCCATGTGCCAGATATCTGCCATGTTGGTGTGTTGTAAGAATATATATGTGTGCTGGTGAGCGACATCTGCAACAGAGATATAGTAGACATACATTAGGTGTAGCACACATGGCAGTCCACATAAGCAGATGTCATTGTCAACACAACCATACTCTCTAAGGGACTCAGACACATTGACACACTTTGGCAGGCTCATAAATACACTTTCTAACTACTATGTTTGCCACACTGCAATAATGCACAGGTATTACATGCACCACAGGGGATATCCTGAGGTTCTATGGGCCAGGGCATGTGAACGTGTCTGACATCAGTCAGTATGCCAATGGGAGTTATACTGGGTGTGACTGTGGTTGGGAACATCATACCCCACACGCAGACACAAGGTGCCAGTACTGACATGCATATGTGCATTGCTTCATGGGTGTGTAGTGGTTGGCTGTGCAAGATGGCTGCACAAGGCTGGGTGAGGGGTATTCCTTGGCATCAGGCCACCTGACAATGGTCTGCAGTGTGGTTCAGGGGTGTAGTGTCTGCAATGTCCCACACAGATGGGTATTGTATGACCTGTCCTGTCATCCTGGTTACCATTGTGTGTGGCCATTGCTTTGCAATGCATGCCATGTCTGTGTTTGATAGTCCTTGACATGGACAATGCCTGGGATGTGCACATCCCACAATAATGTTTAGTGACATGTTTTAGTGTGCCTGGTTTGCCTGGCACATGTTTTGTACACTGACTGTTATCATCAGATATGCCAATACTGGCCTGTGCCAATACTGGCCTGGTGTGGCAGGACTTGCTAATAGACAGCAGGTTGACCCTGCACCTGCAATGATAGCAATGATACAAGTATTTCCTGGTGTCAGTGGCATCTGTACATACAGGGCATGTGTGTAAGGCATTGTGTATATCCTTTGTGGATCACATTTTATGGCACCACATATGTTGCAGGCGTCCAGTGAGGAACATAGTGAAGGCGCATTGTCCGCAAATATGTGCCTATTGTACTGTTGGACAGGGTGCCATGCTCTCTGTGGCCCACTGCAATCACACCATTCTTACTATCTGTCAACAATGTGCAGGGTACTAGCAACATAGCGGGATATTCTAGGCAAATGTGTTTGTGTATGACACATGGGTTCAGACCATATTCTGGGTAATAGTAGGGTTGCTTACTGTGCTCACCAGGCCTTTGCCAGATATAGGGGTATGGCTTGCTAACCCAGTCTCTTGGCTGATTGAAATCTGTAAACCTCGTGAGGTGGACATTGTGACATATAATATGGCCACCATGTAGGAAAACTACAAAACCTGCTCCTCAACATGTCCAGTGGTTAGACATTCACAGCCACCGACTGCCAAACACACACAAACACACCTGCCATGTATTGGAATAGAACTCCTATGTAACTAGTTTAGCACACTACAACATTACGCAGTTATAGCATGCGCTATGGAGATTACGGGGTTACTCCATCCCCAACAGTGAATTTCACAAGGAATGACATCAGCAGGTAGGACATTTCAGATTTCCTGCAAGTGAGTAGCCCAAAATGCAATGCTCACAAAACAGACAGTGAGACACACACAACACATCCACAACTGACATGTGTGGGTATAGAACTCATGACTAAGATCTATATCACACTACTGCATGGAGATGGTATAGGACACACCACAAGGATTACTAGGGAACTTGTCCCCCAGAGGTGTATTTTACAAGGTATGACATCAGCAGGAGTACCAAAGTAGGGCATTGTAAATGTCCTGCAAGTGGGTAGGGTATAATGCATTGCTCCCTACACAGACATTGAAACATACATAACTGCCATGATTGTGGATGGATCCCTACCACAGTTCTAAATCACACTCCAGCAGTACACAGTTACAAGACGATCTACAGAGATTACTGGGTTACAGCAGTCCCAGAGGTGTATTTCTAGGTGGGTGACATCAGCAGGGTTGCCAAAGGTGAGTATGTGAATCGTAAGAAGTGTGCATACTCTAAAAAGCATTGTTCTCTTCTTAGATAGACACACACACAGTTGGCATGTCTGGGATTAGAACACCTACCAAACTAGTTTATCGCACTACAGTATTATGCAGTTACAGGATGCGCTACAGAGATTACTGGATTATAGCAGTCACAGAGGTGTATTCCTAGGTTGGTGACATCAACAGGATTGCCAAAGGTGAGTATGTGAATTGTAAGGAGTGTGCGTACTGTAAAAAGCATTGTTCTCTTTATAGGCAGCCAGACACACACAGCATTCTGGGATTAGAACACCTACCAAACTAGTTTATCACACTACAGCATTATGCAGTTACAGGACACACTACAGAGATTACTGGGTTACAGCACTCTTAGAGGTGTATTTCTAGGTGGGTGACATCAGCAGGATTGCCAAAGAAGGGCATTTCAAGTGTATTGCAAGTTGTACATGTCTTGTGCCTGTGTGTACCAGCTACTTACTGTCATGAAAACACATTTGCACCTGTATTTAGCCCTAAATGACATTATCAACAAGCCTTGCAGGTCTTGAACCTTGGCCCATGCACACTGAGGTCACTGAACTTACCACTAAGCCATCTGGGTTATATATGTGTTTCATGGTTGTTATAATACACATCTTACTACAGGTATTCCACAGTACTGAAAACAAATGGGACAGTCACTTTGTGTACATATGTACAGTACCCTTGAATGCACTGTACTCTGTGAAACAACATAGACAAGCCTACATCTGTACAACTGTCATAACTAAATATATACATGCACCTACGGGATGTGTACACACACACACACACACATATATATATGTGTATATATACATATATATATATATATATATGCATATATATATATATATATATATATATATATATATATATATATATACACATATATATATATATATATACATATATATATGCATATATATATATATATATATATATATATATATATATATATACATATATATATGCATATACACAAACACAGCTATAGCCATATATATATATATATATATATATATACACACACACACATAGACATGTCTGAACACCCTTTGTGACACAGAAGGGATCCAAAGGAACTGACATGTACAAAAAACAGAGGCATATCGTGTTTTATAACATTGAAATCGTAATCAGTTCACCAGAGAAGGGATGGTTGTTGTGTATGTGGAGTTTGGGGTGGGGAATGATGTCTAAGGAAATATACCCCAGGGATTGTGGAGTATGGGGGGGAATGATGGATATGGACATACACCCTGCCGACCACTTCTGTGTCACTGCTCGACAGTGGCACGGGAAAACAACATACCCAACTGTAGTTGTTCTTGACTGTCTATTCTTTTCTATTCCTAACTATGTAATAATGTGTAGATTCCACTCACTACAGATGACTACCATGGTGTGCAGCATGTTAAAAGACATAACACATGTGCATGCCTGGCAACAGGGTAGTCACACACACACACACACACACACACACACACACACACACACACACACACACACACACACACACAAACACACACACACTTGCTAGTATTGTGCATACACACCTTGCCTATGTAAAGGTAACTAGTAGAGTGGTATGCAGTTGGGGTATGTGCCACAGACTCCATACAATTACACTTACTCTGATTCTGCTTCTGAGCTGGGTGACATCACAGGTCTGATTACTTGCAGTGGGGTGGGGGGAAAAGGGTGTTTAGCAGATGACAAGGATAAAGGCCAGTGCAAAAGGTGGTTTCTCTTTGGAAAGCAGCAAAACCCACTGTCATGACAGGATGCAGACACAAATACACACACACAGCCACACTCAGCCATTTGCTGACACACACACACACACACACACACACACACACACACACACACACACACACACACACACACACAGTTGCTAGTGGTGGGATCAGAACTCCTGCCTATTTACAGATCACTATTACTGTACTACGCAGTTATGAGATGCGTCACAGAGATTACACATTTCAAGGCAGTCAGAATGCCCTTCTAAGAGTGAGGACAACAGCAGGGATACTGACAGTTAAGATGTACATAGCTGTAAACCTGTGTGTTTAAAGTAGGAGTCCATTACAACCTGTATGCACAAACGTGACACATCATCTGCAGGTAAGACATAGACATAGGTAGGTCTGAGAGGTATAGTTGTAGCACAACAAGCCCTGAACTGGAGTACACCCATCTGTGGAATGGGCAACTACTATCACTATACAGGGTTACATTGGTCATGCTCATACACATAGAATCACAGGACTTGTTTTGATGCATTGACTCCAATTACACAAGGTGACAGTGGGCATGCTCATACACTTAGTAGCACAGGGTCATTTGGGATGCACAATGACTACAACTACACAAGGTTATACTGGGCATGCTCATACACTTAGAAACAAAGGGTTTGTTCAGATGCACTGACTCAAATTACACAAGGTGGCAGTGGGTATGCTCATACACTCAGTAGCACAGAGCTGTTTGGGATGCACTCCGATTCTATCCACGGAAGGCCACAGTGTGCATGCTCAAACACTTACATGTACAGAACACATTGTAGTGGACCCCTATTGCAAACACACAGGTTTACAGATACGTACATCTTAACTGTCAGTATATATACACATCATGCAGGTTTACTACCAGATACCTGTATGTGGCCAGTAAATGATATATCTGTGTCTGTGCTGCGTGATACACATGCATACATGTATATAAAGTACTGACATATATATGTGAAGTATACACAATTATGCATGTGTGGAAGTGACAGACAACAGGTTAACTGGGACACACAGATGGAAACTAACTACAGCATGTGTCACACACATTGCTGCCCGGAAAGGCATACATTGATAGCAAGTTGTGGACAGTGGCATTATACTTGGAACAGTGGCATGTGCAAACATAATATGTGAGCCCCATTGTCTAATGGTACTGAGGTGCAGGTATCAAGATGACCTCTCCCGGCTTTGTTAGTATTTGTCATTATTAGCAGGACTGCTACACTAAGTATATCTAACATTGGTCATATACACAACATTTGCTGGTGTCCATCACCTTAGATGTAGCATTTGATACAAACCACATTACTGCCACTCGCAGTGATGTCATGGTATGAGTGGCAACTGCTTGACCAAAACAATGAGCCAATGTCCAGCTGTAATTATGAGGTTGTCCAGTGTCTGTCATTCCGGGATATCATGACTGAAATACAAGCCTTTGTCACACAGCACGTGCATCTATGATTCAAGGGAGTGTGGATAATACCTAGGTCACATTTACCCATATAGTGGCATTCCAAGGCAAAAGTCCCAAACACAGAAGTAACACCCTGACACCTACAAGACAGTTGCATTGGATGCTTATGCTAACCAGTGCTAGATGTGTGGCTTTCGTAATCCATTTGCTCAATGTAGAACCTACAATGGGGAATACTGACATCTGTGCAGTGAGTAACACCTGGCTGAAGGCTATGTAGAGCACAATTGCACTGACACCATATAACTCAGATCCAGACAAGTGGGTCATAACACTGGTATGGACCATTCCAGGTGGTGGTGTCCACATATTCATAAAGGCTACTCACAAGTAAAAACCACTACTCCGACATAAGTCATCACAGATGAGTCAAGTACAGGTGACCGTGGCAAAAGCTGCATTCTAGGGTGTATCCCCATACATCCACCACCATGTCCTCAGACTGCCAACACACATCCATACATGTGGTATGACATAGTATGGTAGAACACCAAATAACCTTTGATTGGTGGACTGTACCTAGCCCTACATCACCTGTGCAAAGTACCCATGTACTGCCACAGTTGCATAATGTGTTATGCAATACAATTATACCACTGTTTGTAACCAGGTCAGTTGTACACATACCAGGGTCCATCGGATGTTGTCAGTATTAACACAGTCAACTGTTGCTGTACACCAGTAAACAACACCCTCATGGTTGGATATGACCTAAATGCACATGCCCTGGATATGTACATCCCACACTCATACAACATAAATGAAAATACCACAGCTGTTGTTGTCCTTCCTACATGCAGGTGGCTACATTCATTGCACACATGCACATGGCAGATAGGTTCATGGCTGCTGAATGATAACAGTATATAAGGTTTGATCTCTATGTTGACAGAGGTAATATTCCCTCTCTACTGGTCACCCATGACACCTATCATATTATACAACAACCCATGTGGCAAGTATGTCATTAGACATGTCCACCTAATGCAATGCCTACAAACATACCCAAATAACAGGATTATAGGACCTACACACATGTCCTGAATTGACAGACTCAGGGAAATACAGCTATGCTCCTGAGTAGTTACAGGTGATATGTCCATGACATGTACTGCCATGTGTGCCCACAGCTCCTACATATACCCCATGTCAACAATTGCAAGCCATGCATGCTGTGTGCTGTCTGGACATTAACCTTATTACCACAATAGCCAGAATGTGCTGGGGTGAGATGTTTACAAGCCACAGATCTCGCACATGCTTGAATGAGTGTAATGCCTAGCTCAAACAGAGCACGTTGCTGACACTCTTCCAGTAATCATGAGGTGTGTGTGGCATATATGAAGTGCTCACTGTTGACCATTACAGAGCCCTGGCTTCACCGTGGAACTGTCAAGTAACAGTTTGTGGGATCATGACATGGAATATTGCTGTGTGTGTGTCTTGCTGATATGTGCTGTTGGCATGAATGTACACTTGGCTACTCAGTGAAGGTGGTTGTGTGTCCTACCAGTACATGAATACAACATCCATTATGGTGTAATGTTTGGTTAGGTTTCACACATGGTGTGGGGAAGGTGTGGAATGTATCCTCTTGACCTGCTAGTCCATTTACTGATGGAGACTGCATATGTGTACATGTATTGATGTGTGTTTAGATTCCATGCATGTGCAGTGTCTGATGTTTGAAGGTGACTGCTGTCTTAGTACGTCATGCTGTTACAATGCAGCCTCAACATTGCCAACTGTATATGGTGATATGCTCAAAGTACAGTAAACTGTACTTTAGGTATGGACAGATGTTTGGACATGACTACTAAGAGTTCAATCTTAGAATGGCATTCTAACCAGCTGTAAACATGTACACCCTGGTGTGAGGCTTATTGTTACATAGCCAACTGTTGTTACATAGCCCCACCCCACATTCACTCACTGCAATCTAGTATCCCTGTTGATGTCCTCAATCTTAGGCCATTCCGACTTTTTGTACATGTGTAATCTCTGTGGCATGTCTTGTAATTGTGTAGTACTATAAGGATGATTTACACATAGGTAGGAGTTCTCATCCCAACACTGGCAACTGTGTGTGTGTGTGTCAAAGTGTGTGTTATTGTGTCTGTGAATCTGTGGGTGTGTTACTGTGTCTGTGAATCTCTGAGTGTGTGGGTGTGTTACTGTGTCTGTGAATCCCTGAGTGTGTGGGTGTGTTACTGTGTCTGTGAATCCCTGAGTGTGTGGGTGTGTCTGTGTTTGCATCCTTTCATGAGACCGGGTATTACTGCTTCCCAATGAGAAGCCACTTTTTCCACTGGCTATTACCCTTGTCATCTGCTATACCACTCTTTTACCTCCTCTCTGCTCCATGTAACTATACCTGTGATGCCACCCATTATGGATGTGACAGCTCTGAACACAGTAGCTTACTACACAGCTATCATGCTCTTGGATCATTAGATCAGTAAACATAATTGAAACTTGGGAGATTAAAACTGTGATGTGGAAGCTACAAAGTGCATGCAGGTATTGTCATACAGACCTGTGAGTAGTCAACATTTACATATGGGACACTAACCGCAAACACTGACATCCCCCGGTACATGCAATTACACCTGAAAGAGGAAGGCAGAAAATCAAGATCAGCATGCAGTTACTGTTACACATGATACATACTGTCAAACATACCAAATGCATTCTAAAACTATAATACATGGTATGTCCATTGCCTGTCAAACACTACTCAACAATATTAATCTACAATTGTCTTCCTAGTATGTTCACCCTGTGCATCAGACCATATGAGCATGACCCTGCACCGATGATGTGGATGACACGGATGTGGCACAGGCATCATCATATGCACAGGGTGATAATGTTTGCCAGAGGCCTAGGCTGCACCAATGGATGACATCATGTGTGTGGGTTAGGGCCTTTGATATCATTGGGCGTGTGTGGATGTTATGTGAGTGTGTGTTGAGGTGCCCTACATTTGTTTCTGGTGTGCGCGTGTGTATGCATGCACACAGGTCTGGCATGTGGCTGGCCTACACTGGGGTATTATTGACAGCTGCAGACTGTACAGGGCAGGTTCCACAGTTCACGGTGTCCAGCCATGGCCACGTGACCTGCACCTGCCAGGGGTTGCACGGGCACTACCAGGCAGAGGTCCAGATTGGGTATTGTCTGATGACACATGTCCACTGGAACCGCGTCCCTGTTGGGACTGTCCAGGACCACATGCACATGGGCTGCTGTGTCCTGGTGTGGACAACACAGCACCAGCTGCACTGCTGCTGCTACAGCCACGATGGGAGCGGGCATGTGAAGTAGCATGTTCACGTAGACCTTCAACAGGTGATGTAGCTGGCCTATGTCCATGTGCATGATGCCTCACTCCCACCAGATGTTCCAGCACAGACATTCCACATTCGAGGACTTGACATGCCATGGTCAAGGACTCCTACCATGTCACCCAATCATCTATCCAAGACATCTGCAAGATGATGGTGAGTATTTGCAATTCCCTGGATGTTGTCAGTTAAAGAATGGACAGCAGCCCTCTGAAGCCTCAGACCTTCTCTGTTGTGCCATTCAGCATGTGCCTGTGCCTCCATTAGAGCCTGAAACATGTCTGGTGACACCAGCTGATGTGCTTTGTCTTGCAGGGGCATGTTGGCCAGTGGTCCTCCTACAAGCAGCACTGGGCACATGCCTGTGTGGGACATTACCAGTCAGTTGGCTGGGATCATGGTGTGCAGGCACACCTTCCATAGTCTCCACACTTCCCTGTTCCATGCTACCATCCACCAACTGTCCTTCCTCTATAGCCACTGGTGATGGGGTATGTGTAGGCAGGAGAACTGTGTGCGGGTATGAGGTGGATAGGTGGAATGGCAACCAATGGCACAGATTCAGCCCCTGACAACCCTGCCTGTGCCTCAATAAATACTTTCATCATCACTAGACTTCATCAGATAAAAACATACACATCTGCTACCCATTGCTTAAATAGCATTTCCCCTATATGTTATCCAACTAACATTTAAAGGGAACACATTTAGAAATTCACATATACTAATCATTCCTTTATACAATTCCTAACATACAATTCCTAAAATAACACTCAGCAGTGTATTAAAACAAATACTTATTATATGTGCAGTAGTGACTTACCAGGCAACTCCAGGCTCGGTGGTTGAGAGACACCCACCACCACAATACCAGCTAAAGCTTGTGGATGGAGGTCTGCAGGTGCCCCCAGGTTGGCCAGTAGCTCCTCGGTACATGTGAGTGGGGGCTGGGTGAGTGCCCCCCATCTGTTGCACCTTGTTCCATGGCAATTGCGTTAGCATGCTGTTTCGCCATCTTATGAGGTCCATACAGTGTCGGCACACCTGCTGATAGGTGCGATTGTGGCCGCCAACATCATTTACCCTCCTGCGGAGTTCCTCCCGCTGGGCATCCCGCTGCTGTGCATCCTGTGGCACATGGCTAAAGAGTGTTACATGGTTGTCGAGGAGGTATGGAATGAGGACCTCATCCTCCAAGCGGGTGTATGGTGGCAGCCTGGCACGCGGCATACCTGGAAAACATAATGATGGAAACAGGTCACAGTAACTCACAGAGAAGTACAGAAATACAGCTGAGCATATGTGCGTATCACATTTATTAAGATTACAAATATGTCTTTGCAAATCTACATGACACTAACACCACTGACATGTTTAACTCACACACATTTGACACTTACTGGCAATTTGATGTCATCACCATATATGTGTGTGTCAAGTGATGACATTGCTCATACTCCATGTGGATGTCCTGATGTGGGCATGTCTGATTGCCTTCACTGGTGTCTTTACCTATCAGCACGTGCTTGGATGTGTTCACATTAATGCAATAGACCTTAATGCTGTGTATATGTCACATATATAGTCATACACAGCCTTAAGGGATGTGACAATGTGACCCTGCAGACTTGCACACAGAAAGTTTTACATGCATGTGTTTTGCCATCTACATCTACATGGCACTGTGCAGCTGTTTAGCATCCTGCCATGTATTACCCGTGTTGCACATGTGAAACACATGGGACAATGGCTAGCTTGATGGTATTTGCAGGGTTGGATATCAACTATAGCATGTATGGTCATAGTGAACTAGTAGGCTATATGCCCTGGGCCATTTATGAGCCTAGGCTGAAAGGTTACCTAGCTGTAGCCAACAGACAGGTAAGTTTCAGTGGCCAGTTCAAGCAGTGCCACAGAACTGATCCACAGGGTTATTGATATATTTGCCATGCGATCATCACACCATGTCACAAAGCGGGGCAATGTGCAGGTTCGCTGGACAGGGATGCATAGTATGGCAGGAGTATGTAAAGTGTATGGGACAGAGATCTGTCAGGCATGTTGTGATCCTTGTACTAGAAAGGTGGATGTCCATGAAGTATGTGTTTATTTGAAATCAGGATGTGTAAGTGTAGCATGTCCAACATCTCTGGGTTGGACATGGCTTTATTTAGGGTAGGCATCATGCTACATAGTAGAGCTAGGGATTGGGAAGGCCAGTGTAGGCCATCTGAACATGGCCAATAACCCTTAAAGGAGATATGTGATCTATTATGGGTCACTTGAGTGTTGAGTATGGCTGAGCAATGATCTCTATATTCATGGATGGCACCCTGTCATGATTAGGGGTGCCACGTATGACTACCTGACTGGTGTGGTGAAGTAACTATCAAAGGAAAGACTACTGTCCAGCTGCATCCCATACACACACAGTTTCCATTATGTCGACCGCTGCCTAGGTGGTATTTCATGGGTACAGGGTTTTTAACATAGGGGATGACAATGCAATACTTAGCTGTCAGATTGTGGCCATATATCACAAACCACAGACTGACCCACAAAGGCCCTTCTGTATGTTGACCACAGCACACATTGAGTCAACTATTGCTCCTAGTTCATAGTCATTTACAAGCATCAATAGGCAGATGCCTTCTATGATAGTCTCTGTGGTATAGATAACAAAGAGGGGGAATACCAGGAATTAACCCTGTATTACTGTAGCTGGCACTGGTTTGATGTCCATGTATTAGTCAGACACCTTCTGTAGTGTTGGTTCTGCCAGCAGTCCAGTTGCCAACCACTCCTGTGACATAGGAATATACACCTAGTTTACTGAGTGTAGCTGGAACACAGTATGGGTGATGGTGTCCTATACCTGGCAAGGTCATGATATGCTCTGTGAATCAACCTTACTGTCATCTACATCTGTACGGACTACATCAAATAAGTTGATCATGGCTCATGGCCTTACAGACCAGACTCAGCAGGGTAGTAGTGCACTTTTTCCCATTATCAGCGGTGTCTCCCCCTTTGTGGGGTGTGATAACGGTTGCTGTGAACCATTCAGTGTGTACACAGCCTGGCATGAAGCTATGATTGAACATGATGTGTATGTGGAGAGGAAATTGTTTTGACATTTCTGTAGGATACACCCTGGGATGTTGACAGGTCCCATGAAAGCTGTATGTATGGCTTTAGAGAGTGCAGCTTGTACTTGCATAGTTGTTATTACAGGGGCTCTGTAGTGTACATGGATATATAAATATGTGTACCTGTTGGGGGGAGGTGGGAGTGAGTTTAGGTTCTACAAGACCCAATCTGGATGAACAGGTGCTGTTTCTGTAGGTGCAGTACTTCCCATGCCATAGTGCTGTGAAGCACGGCAGGTCTTGTTGTTGCCATTACGATTCATGACACAGCTATAGAATGCTCTGTGGTTGGCCTCATAATATGTGGCTGATTAGTTTCACAGTAGTTTTGTGTGGTTTTATATGGTGTATCTGCATCTTACTGAGGCTGACCAGGGATCACCTCCACTCATGTGTGTTCACTCTTGCAACAGTTACTACCTTCTGTGGTACACTCTAAGGCAGGGTACCACCAGTTTGCCTCTTGTTTGTGTTTGGTTGAATCTTGGTTCTGTTTCAATGGCACAATCGCTGCACTTATGTGAGTGCTTAAAGCTCATTTGCATAGTATTCAGCATTTGCACATGCATTGTCCATCTGCATGGGTGCCATGACAGTCACCACTTCGCTCTTAAGAAGCATAACATTGGCTTTGGAGACTGACTATGTGTAACATACCGTTAGCTCTGTTTGTGTGACTATGGTGATCCAGGTCATTGGGGTTGATGAAATCCAACATGCATTGAGCACAGGTGTTGGTATATGAGGAGTCTTCCCAGTTCATAATGGAATAGTTGAGAGTAGCCATTATTATGGATTGCTGTCTCAAACCTAATGTTCCTCATTACAGCACAATATGACAGTTGGTAATTCTGAGTAATGGGGGGTGATCTGTCGCAAGGTGCAATTTGGATTCTACTTTGGCACAAAGGTAGTTGCTCAGCATAATGCATCTGAAGTTATGCAAGTGCAACTAGTGTGGGGGTGTACATATCCTTCAGGAATATGGACTCACCTGTGGCCTGTGTGCTCCAATAAAGGATAATGGGCAAGAGGTGAGGTATGTGTTATAACATGGTCATGCAGGTGTGCTCTCCAGAGTGTTGAACCATATCTTAGTCACTGAACAGATATGTTCTCCATGTTAAGGATTGCCATAAGTGAGTCCATACTGAGTTTCTGAAATGTATCATTGAGTAGCGAGACCCTCAGTTTATTGCTTGGCTGTCCCTGTTACAGCAGTGGACTTTCACTTGAGCTTTGCATAATGAAGGCACTATAGGGGAAGCATGAGCCCTAGCCAGTATCCAGATTCCCAGGGTGACAGCTGTAGGCCCTGTCTGGCAAAGCACCATGGTCTGTCAACCATGTTATCCCAGGCAGAGAGATACTGGATACCCTTTGAATTGCACTAGTACATTAGACAATTGTGGAATACAATCCTTTTGTCCCTGTACTGCAGTATCATTCTGGCCAATGGCAGAATGCTACCCAGGCCTTGGGACATACCTGCATGGACTACAAGACCTGACAGTTCCTACATGTCTGTTTCCATGCAGTCCAGGCTACTACATCACAGGTCCTGCACAACAACATGAAATATGCCAGGGCCATGCGTATAGTTCAAAAGGTGGTCTGAGTGTATGGGTATGTGGCTAATCATGGCAGACAGGCAGCTGACAGTATGTTTGCCCTCATACAGCTTGGTGTGTAACATAGTGCTAGAGTTTGCATTCACAAATGAGTACTGTTGGGCATGTTTCCAGCCACGTGTTCTGAGGTGTGGCACAATTATGCAAACTATGTCATACAGTTTGTGTATTTTGTTGTCTGTCTATTCCAGCTTGGGAGGTCACTTGCTTGGCCAGAGACTTAGAAGCCTCTTTGAATGTGTGTGATTTCTGGTAGTATGTGTGGGTGTCCTTACTGTGTTCTGGTAAGGGTATGTGTTGGTTGTGATGATGAGATGCATGTGTTAACCTATACCTCATGACTGTCCAGTCCAGTCATGGCTGTAGACTGGACTGCCTTCAAGCTTACCCCTGTAGCTGCATCCAAGACAATGTGTGGGGTGTGGTGTTAGGTGGGTTTGGCAGTGTACATGGCATACAGATTACATTCCCCCAGGATGGCCACATACACAAAGCTGACATTAGTAAACACCAGTAGCTGACTAGTGGATATGCCTGTATGAGCATTCAGTACTACAAATTCCAAGTACTGTATTTAGTGTACTTATTGCATATGAAGATGTTTTAGACAGTAATGCTCACAAGTAATTATTTGTGTTATGGATGTGACAACACTGGCTATTACAGAAACATAGTAGCTACCTTTAGCAGCAATAATCCTCTGAGGAGCACATCACATCCTGATAGTTGATTACAGATGATGCAAGTGTCTAAAGGGCAGTTTCCTTTTCTGGGTATATACTCACATATCCACCAGAACCATGAGGTCTGTTGGGCACAGACACCCACTCCCCAAACAGAGTCATGTATCAATAGACTTTGCTGCCACTATCAACATGATCAGGATATAATCAGATAGTGTGAGCCATCACCTATGATGTGGCTATTACACATGGGCAGCAGTCTCCTACATCTTACACTCCTACTGCAGATGTTACACTGGAGTTAAAGATGATATGCAACCTGTTTCATTACCAGTACTGTGCACTACCTTACATACAGTATTTGCAAGTGGCTGTTAGGTTGGCAATGAGAGGTTAGGCTACATAAACCTGAAATTTCAACCAGTGTGTCTCTACTCTCAATATCCACTCTATGTAGGTGTGCACATAGCCATTTGGCCCAGCCCTGTAACAAGGGTGACTACACATTTGCATAACATGTGCACATGCACAGCTGTTATTGCTTGCAAACAATACTAGAGGTGGATATTACATGTGTTTTGTGCATGGATAGTTACCTAGCTCTTCCAATTATCTTTGCTATCTTGCTGCTAAACTGTCAGATGAATACAAGTCATATGTATCCTGTTATTGAGTATTGCAATTACCAATAGACATAACTAATGTTTGCATAACATAACAGAAATGCTATGTAAAATGGAATACAGAGCTGCCTAAAATACTGTACATTACACAGTTATTGGCACAATATCCCACAGTGCAAACCATATTTGCACAGTAAGCCCACCTTTGACATGTTCATCTCAGTTATGCACCCATACTTATGTCTACTGTTACAATATATTGACATACACTATCCCCTGTTATAGCACATACTTGTTGGACCAACCCTGACACTGACAGTGGCTGGAAGAGAACTGGTGAGTTCTAAGCCCATATATATCATCCCTTGTGGTGTATGAGGTGTTTGCCTTGTGACCTACAGCAGTACACACATAGAATACTACAAGCATTACTACTGCTCAACAATACATAGCTACAAGATAGCTGTTTCCACCATATGCATTGACTACACTGTAATTCTTACAGAACAGGTACTACATACACAGAAATACTAAATGTTATACATACCTTCTTAGTAATTGGAGGTGTTATTGACTGGTATATTACTCGTTTTCGATTTGTGTTTTGGTATTTTGTACTGTACTACAGGTAGATACAGCTGGTTTGAATATGTGACAAGGCATCCTTTTATAGTTGGAGATCAGTAGCATGTGCTATCCTGATAACCAATTGGTGTTCCTAAGTAGTTAATTACATGCACATCAGCTGTGCAGCTACTGCCTTAGTCAATACCATGGCAACAGTGGAGTATAACTGAGTACTCCACTTGGGCATTGTCCCTTTGCCTTACTTGTGAGGAAGACAGCCTGGAAGTGTTGTTCGAAATCTATTGCAACAGCTGTATGGAGACAAACACTAATATATTGTGTGTAATGCCTAAAGGATTTGTTCTAAATGTGAGTACTGCTGTTATATTTCTGAACATTGCTACTTGTGCAGGGTTTGTCTGTACCTAATACTTCTGCATATGTTTCAGTCTGGCCAGGATGTTTGACCAACTCAAGGCTGCATGACTATGCATATAATGTTAGGGGGTTTACGGTGTGTTTACCAGACATCTTTAGTTTGGTGTTAATGTGCATCATACTGTGCTGATAATCAGTAATCGGTAACAATGCAAACTGTGGCCTGCTACAGATCACCCTCCATGACTCAGGACCACCACTCCACCTATCTGGAGACAGTGGAAAACATGACAGTCTTACCGCATACCCTGGTATTGGTCAATGTCAACTAACCTACCATTAACTGGGAAACTTACTCAAGTACTCACTTCCAGGCCCAGCGCTTCCTGGACATTTATTACCTCATATGCCCTGTATCAGATGGTAAACTCCCTAACTCCCTAATGAGGGGTGGAAACATACTAGAAGTGGTAATCACCAACATGGGCGACAGGTGCACCACAGCATAGGTAAACCGGTCACTGGTTAGATCTGACCATGAACTTTTCACTGTTTTGACACTCAACCATCTCCCCCAACCACGGAAACCACAGTGTATACCTTTCCTACAGCTAAATTCACACTACTAGAGACAGAGGTGGGGGGTTTCCCAGCCCCCACCCTAAGGGAAAACAATGCTCAAGATACAGACAGATTTACAAATGCACTCAATAAGCACCTACAAGAATGTATGGATCATGCCATCACTGGTAAACCAAGACTCACTCCTCCTAGACAAGGACACCAGTCTGGTGGACCCCTGCAATAAACAGGTTATACAACAGAAGTAGGACAGTAGTCCAGAAAAACAGCAAATCTCAAGAAGGGCAGACATCCATGACCAGTATTAGTAAGAAACGTAGGTCCCTCATGAAATCATCCAAGGCTAACATCAACAGGAAAATAAGCAAATGATTTGAAAGATAACCCCAAAGCCTTCTTTGGCTATGTCAAGGATCTAAGTGGTAACACACAGATTTGCACTGTGCTGGTGCAATATAGCACATAATATACCGACCTTACTGATATCGCCAACATCCTTGCAGATGCATTCAGTGCAAACTTCACCCCCTAAAGAGCCCACAACAATACCTGAAAAGTACAGTATCCCAGACATCAGATACACTCAGGTGGAAATGGCCCTCTCTAACAGCAATACACAGCGTCAGTGGAGGCAGATGGTGTCCCAGACTGCATCTTGCAAACAATACAAGACAAACTGACCCCCCACCTAATTAAGCTTTTCAACCTCAGCCTCTCCACAGGCTACATGCCCATACAATGGCACGTGGCAATGGTTATTCCACTCCACCAAGCTGGAAACACAATTGACCATGGTAACTACCACCCCATAAACCTGACTAGCCTGGTCTGCAAAGCTATAGTGCGCATCCTCATGGCACTCATTAACAAACACATTGGTAACCTCCAAACACTTGACCCAAAACAGTTCAGCTTGGCTGAGTGCAGCTCATGCCTACTGAGCCTGTTTGATGTCTTACAGACAGTCACCAAGACATTAGATGAGGGGAGAGGTGGTTCACACATACTACCTGGACCTCGCCAAGGCTTTTGACACCATTCCCCACTCAGGTATTATCGATAAACTCCCAGCCTGTACATACACCCATACATCACAAAATGGGTTGCCAACGGGCTTACACACAGAACCCACATGGTACGACTAGCGGTCTCCAGGTCCAACTCTTAACCAGTCATAACTGGTGTCCCACAGGACTCAGTCCTGGGACTCCTACTGTTTGTCATATACTTCTCAGAGGTACAGGCAAACACAGGTGGACTACGGCAGACCATGTTTGGCAATGACTGCAAACTGGAAGCCATACTTGACAGTCCAGCTGACACAGACATCCTTCAAGTGGCCTCACAGAGACCAACACAGGGTGTCAAAGTCATGGCCTCCAGCTAAGTGCCACAAACTGCATGGTCATTCCATTGTGGAATATTAAGCACCCACATATTAACACATAAGTGGCAGCCACTTTAATACAGACGAGGTAATAGGGTATCTGGGGACTAAGGTAGATAGTGATCTCTCCTTTGACAATCATATCTCCAAAGTAGTTAGGACATCCTTTTATGTAGGCCATCTAATTACTAAAGGGTTCGCATCTAGACATACTGAGGTTATAGTGCCCCTTTACTCATCACTCATCAGTCCCATCATAGAGTATAATAACCCATTTGGGATGTACCTCAAAAGACACATCCAACAGTTGGAAGGTCCATGAATGTACCTAGCCAAGAGGATTACTGGCCTCAAACATATGTCCTATGCAGCCAGACTGAATAAACTCCTACTTCACTCAGTGGCATCACGTTTACTCAGAGATGATTTCTGCTGGCCAACAAAGCCATGTCAAATTCAGGCTTAATGGATATGCTCCACCTATGGGAATCCATGTCACAGTAAGCCACATGCTGTAGTGAGCTGAACCTTGTCACAACAATAACTGGAAGATGCTGGAGGGACGGATTCCTGTCACAGAAACTTCCTATACTTTGGAACAACATCCCTAATTACATTATATAGAGACCCTCACTAACACTCTTCAAGAGAAACCTTAAAGAGTGGATGGGGAACAGTAGATACACCCCAGGGATCCCGCCATTGGCTCTGCTTCACAGAGGGACAGTTAATGAATCAATGGGGTGGCAAAAGCTGACACATTTTGGCTAGGCTTATGAATGCCCTCAGGCAGTTAGCCAAGTACCTACCTATGAACCTATACATACAGTATCAGCACATGCTAATAGCTTAATTTACTGTTCAAGTGTTGACTTACCTTGTGCCAATAGCAGTTGTGTGTGCAATAGTTGAGGGATGCCTATGTTGGATGCACACAGTAGACTGCCTATATATGATAATTTACAGGTAGTCTTGTGTGTGTGCCACCCATTTTTACTGTGTGTGCAGGTGGAGAAAGGTGTCAGTCCCTAGGTGCCTACACTGTCAGTGTGTGTGCTATATGTTCCCTCCTTGCCAAGGCATGGGCATAATGGGCACGCCTCCATCTGCCTACTGGGGCTGGCTCAGGGTGTTCGTGGTCTGAGTACCTCTGTGCCTGTGGGGCCCTTGGCAATGGTGGTGGGCTGTGAGGGCCTTCACCATTCTGTCCTTGCTGCAGCTGTTTCCGCAGGATCATATTGTGTAGCATGGCACATACTATGAAGATGTGGGCACACGTGCCTGGAGAGTACTGCAAGGCTCCACCAGATATGTCCAAGAAACAGAACCGTGATTTAAGCATCCCAAACACATGCTCTATGATGATTCTGGTTTGTGCATGCGCCTCATTATGGCATTCCTGCATGGGTGTGTGTGCATTTCTGATGGGAGTCATCATCCAGAGTCCCATTGTATAGCTAGCACCCCCCCACGTGGCCATATGGGATGTCCCCCCTGGCAAATACCTGATACAGCTGTGAGGCATGCCAGATGTGGGAGTCGTGATAGCTTCCAGGGCTGCCACCACACACATCCATGATAATGCCCTGGGCATTGCACACGACCTGGCAGTTGATGGAGGGGTATCCCTTGCAGTTTATGTAGCGCCTATCCTGCTCACCGGGTGGTGACTTGATGTGTATGTATGTGCGTGCAGTCTATTGCACCCAGTACTTCCGGGTATTCTGCCACACAGTGGAAGAGACGCATATTGCTGGCCAACTCCTCCTGTGTTTGAGAGAAGTATATGTGCTCATTGACATGTGGTAACATGGCATCCAGGAACTGGTGAAGTACCCTGGATGCTGATGCCTGTGAGATCCCCATATCCCCAGTTGGCGTTTGAAAGGTACCTGTAGCTAGTATTCTCAGGCTTACACATACCTTTGCATCCACTGGGATGGGTTCCCCTCTGTTTGTTCTGGCTCTTTGGCGTGGCCGGCACAGCTCCACAAGTTGCTGTAGGGTGTCCCTGTCCACCCTGTAATGCTCTACTATCTCCAGATCATGTAGGCCTTGGTAGGTTACTCTAGGTCTGAACACTCTTCTCCTCCTCCGGTGCCTTAGGTGGTTGGGTGCCTCATTCTCCACACCACCTTCAGTCTCCAACACATGCTGGTGGATCAAAGCTATGGCAGCCCCTAACATGTACATACTAAACGTTCCCCGTCTGTATACACCAATGGTGCAGAGTGTATTGGAATACACAAGTGTGTGTGAGGTGTTTTCACACTTTAAACTATTTTGCTATGGATGCTGCTGATGCCATTGGGTGTGTATCAGCAATTCCAGCTGCAGGGTATCTTAGTTATGGGTTTTACAGTGAGTACTGCAAGTGTGGGGCCTTTAGTGTGGAGTCATGCTTGCCTGGCTTGACTAATCTGTTGCCCTTTAATTCACTTTTAAACCTGGATCCCCTCCCATTATCAGGCATGCATCCACCTGCCGTCTTTCTTGTTTTGTACTTTCCCTACCCAGTTATGTGTTGCAAAATGTGTCTTGTAGCTGATATACTGCAAATCCGCTTTGTTCTGTTGTGACATTTTACTGTTTTCTTTGCAGTACAGCCCCTCCCCTTTCTTGTTCTGCAGGTAGCTGCTTGCAGCCTTGTTAGCTGTTGTCAATGGCCCACTGTAGGTTCCTACATGTTAAGTAGTCATTTGTACTCCAATTTCCTTGCTGCAGCATTTCCTTATTTCTTTCCTATATCCTTCCTGTTTCAGCTCCGGTGCGCTCCGCACAAACCCATTTACTGGGTTTAAGCACGTTTTCATCTCCGTTCACATGCATACTCGGTTACCTTGTGTACTCTCAGCTAAGCAAAGCTATAGCCAGTTCAACATACCCGTATCCTGCAGCTTTGCTTAGCTACGGGCAAACCGGATTAGCAATGTTCCAATGTGCTTACAGCAAAGGTGACACACCCCTCTCTTGATGTCATCTTTATCTCAAGGGCACACCTTGGTGTTATAATGCCATGCTGTGAGCTGCATCCTTACACCAGCGGGGAATCTGTGATTCACTATTACTCCTCTCATTTGCATGGTATTGCCTACTAATTCCTAGCTACCATGCATAGCACTGTCACAGCCCCTTAGCAACCCTTGCGCCATGGTGTGGTGTAGGATGCCTGACATTCACTATTATGGGGAAATCATGATATATATGTTACATTGCAGTTTTATTCTATATTTTTCTATTTTCCTTGCGATCCCATTTGCACGCTGCTGCCCTATGCTTCCACTTCGCGATAGTGTGAATATAAATATTAAATGTTAATTTTATATTTTGTACATTTTTTATGCCAATGGCTATATATTTAGCCATTGGCATATATTAACAATATAATACATGTGTTTGGTCGGCTGTCATGGCTCCGATTTTATGTTTGCAAAAATGTAAACTGTTTTTTACGGTTTATATTTCTGCATGCTTACACTATGCCTACACCACTTCCTGGATCACTACATACCTTAATTTGCATGCTACATTGCTGCACATGGGTTAATTAGCATACAGGGCCCGGGAGCTGTGCAGGCATAGTGTACGCAGGTAGTGCATGTGGGAACAGCTTGTACCTGGATCGCTCGCCAGCCATATTTGGTGTTGGAATGCCAACGCTACACCTGCACCTGGCGTATGCTTCATGTATCCCAGGGAGAGTATTGTTCTTAGTAACATAGATAAGAGTTCTGACTTTAAACTGATAGTGATGCTGCAAATATCACATGACAGCCAGTAGCAGTACCAGCATATAAGCAAAGCTGTTCTTTGGCTGGTCAGCTACCTGTCTGACCCAAGGAAGGCTACCATTCATACTCATTACTGAGTTTTTTCATGAATTGCAGGGGTACAACACAGATGTCATTTTTTGGGCAAAATTTGATCTGTGTTTTAGTAACATAGGTTACAGCATACTACATCAGAAATATTATCAGAACTTTATCCATCATGCGTATGGTATTACAGCCAACATACAAGTGATGCCCTGGGTGATCTAACACTCAATGAGAAAAGAAAAATGGCTGTTTTTTTTCTCACTAAACAGCATCAAAAAAGTATGTGAGAAGAAGTAAATAGACTGAAGGGTGAATATAGAGGGCAGTCTATGTCTAATTCTGTTTAATCTGTCTTAATCAGTATGTGTCTGATTTTTTGAATTGCAAGGAAAATAAAATGCACAATTTCTATTCTTCTAAGCAGCTGTTATTCTTAGGATGCGAGTGTGCTTTTCAGATACATAACGGGCTAGGCATGACATGCAAATATAATATCATGGGTAACTCCTACTTTTAAGAGATGCTAACAGGTGTATTGGGTTTTCATAACCCACTCTGTATGATATATTATGCAATAAGTCCTGGCAGTTTAACAGGACTGAATAACATCATTGCTCTGCCAGCTGACAGGGTACTCAACAACCATAGAATGTTCTGTAGCTTGCCTCATTATTTCATTCTTTTTTTTCTAATTAAGACACTAGTATTTTACATTTTAAAACGGATTATGTTTTATAAGGTGCAGTAGAAAAAAGCTTACGATCATTATCTCACAATTCTACAGTCTGGGGTTCTAACCTGAATTTTGGTCATTTATGTGGCGTTTGTGTGTTCTGCTTATGTGAATGAGAGCTTCCTTAAAATACTCTGGCCTCCCCTGAAAACATGCTGGTTGATTGCCACCTCTAAACTTTCCATAATATTTAATATGTCATTGCATTTGTGGACTGGAGTCATTGTTAAAATGAGTCTGAGACTGATTCACTTACCCAATTAACAAACAAATAAATAAAAAATAATAAATAAATTTGTTTATGTGAATAAAGCTTAAAATGCCCATATCCTTCTTTCATATTTACTGATGTTTGCCCTTGATTAAACAGTTTTCATTTTGCTTTTATAACTCTTGTTCCTTACTTTGTTGTTCTTTGCACTGACGTTCTGCTGTCTCTAAAATCAGCCTCATCATTTATAATAATCGTTCTGCAAATCTTTGTATAATTTCACTGAAATCTGTTTCCCCTGCATTCCCTCCACAATGACAGTTTCATAGTCATCAAAGAAGGATGCAATGGTGAGTTCTTTAGCTGTGTGTATGCATAGACTCATTGTCTATTGCTAATGTGATAACTGTAACACTTCCTCCCCTACAAGGCCCAATTCTCTAGCCACTCCCATATTCACCCATTTAAATACTATACTCCATGCCCACATAACTGTACTCTCTCCACCCCTTAAATAAGCAGCTTATCTCCAATCCCACTCCACTCCCATAATAAGATTAAATCAAAACAATCTCATAAAACCTCCTCACGCACCAGTAACTACAGAATCCAACTCCCATTATACATCTCTTCCTCCTAACTAATTAAACCACAACCAAACCAAGAGAAACCACATTCACTCACTGGCAATTTGTGATCTTTTGTGTACAAAGTAACAAACAGCATGGTAATTTTAATCATAACCATTGTACAGATGCATATAAAAACATCCCACATAATCATATCACCACATTGCACAAACCTAGATCCCTTGTTTAATGTCTCCATTTTCTCCACAATCTCAACTGTCAACTACTATATCTAAGTTCAATAAAACCACAAACACTCAAAACTTAACCTCAAAGTGCCCTTCAGCCACTACTTGTTACCCCTCCTCCCCTTTTAACTTCTGTAACCACATTCAGAAATTCCTCTCAAACAAAAAATTAAAGTCAGCTATCCATGATTCACCATCTGGCTCACAACCTGAAGTTATATTCTCCTTCTCTGCAATCACATTTAACCATCCATTGAACCTGGTATAACCATTTTTCCTAAACCTAATAGCTAAAACAGCTCCACATATCCACTTGTAAAAGATGCCCTTTTAAAAGCAGACAAATTAAGGAACAAGAAAGAACAACCTAACTTTTTTCCTTACTACCCACTAACCTGAGTTTGTAAATATCATAAAATACTGGGTCAAAAAATTACACTTTAAATCTCGGTCTGCCCAGGAAAAAGAAAGGGAGGAAACATTGTTTTTCTAACAAAAACTGTTTTAAATACTAGTTCTAACATACTCACCCCTCCCTGGTAACACTTACAAACTCTAGAACTTTTTAAAAGATTTACTATGCAACATCAGCCTCAATGACCACATCATTGTCCTAGGGGATAGTAACACCAGCCTTTCTGGACCCTTGAAAACAGGCACTGTGGATGTCCTTAAAACCTTGGACTCACAAGATTTGTACAAGAACCTGCGACATAACCACTTTTCAATAAATCATTCCTTAATAGCATTCATAATTATTAAAGGCCCCCAGTCTTTTCTTTTCAGTGCAAAACCACCCAAATCTCAGTGATTACTGCATCTTACCTTTCAGCATAAAATTTCCTCTCACACTACTTCCAAACACTATCTTCTTCTTAATGAAAAAACAAAAGAAAACAGAAGCATTAAACAAAGACCTATGCAACACAAACTGGTCAACTATCACCTCCCTTCTGATTCCCTCCCTAGCCAGCTCAACACAAACCAATCTCTGATTTTATTTCCAAAATACATACATTCCAAAAATTTTCACACTATTCAAATCTACTGAAAACCAACGGGCTTCTAAAAGTTCAAAGCTCTATACAAGCTAAGGTATGAGGCATAGCAAAACTGGAAGAAAAAAACATCCCTTACAAAGAGGTTACACTTCACACAACTCTACAACTTAGCTAAAAAAGTGACTTGTGGACAACGCCATGCATCTTTTGTTCCTCCCAGAAAATGTAATTAGACAAATTCAAAAAATTCTGGAACCTTCTCAACCAAATTAATGAACTCTCCCATTCTATGGCTACACTTACTAGTATTCAACAATCTAAAAAAAAAAAAAAAAAACATTCACAATCTACACTTACTAACAAGACCATACTTTTCATTTCAGGGGACCTGCCCACCACAGATTTTCTCAGGGAAATCTGCCATCTTCCACCCACCTGTTCCCCTTCTCAAACCAATCTACTCAAAGCTCAATACCACCACTTTCCCCCATACTCTTCTATTTTAAAACTATCTCTTTCAAAGTAATAAAAAAATCTTGCCCTACTTCATACAAGATGACTCAGGTGACCTTCACCCATGGTTTATCACATTCTGTCATCACTGCCTCATAACACCACTCAAAAAATCTTCAACAACTTCCTTTCCCACAGCATTATGCAGCTCTCTGGAAACGTATAGTTATAACCCCAATTCCTAAAACACCTAAGCCAGCATTTGTAAATGTCTTTCACCTCATATCTGCATTACAAACTGTCTGGAAAATATTTGAAATGCATAGTTTACACCCATCTCTTTGACACCTTACAAACTAACAAAACTGTCTTCCCTAAACAACACAGCTTCTGCAATGGCAAAAGTACTGAAACTGTCCCTTTTACCCTTACAAATAATATTCTCATAAGTACGGACAGAGGAAACCTCACTGGTACCATCTTTCTTGATTACATCAAAGCATTCAACATAGCAGACCATCGCCTCCTGCTGGATCCATTTATAATTGATGGTATTAGAAATAGGTCTTTTCAAGAAAATTTCACTCAAAAATTGTCAATCATCTGATGGGTTCTATATAGTGGAAAAAAGGTCCATAAGGGCTAGAATATATCAGCATTATTATGATATAAAAAAGAATGATGAAGGAAATGCCCTATAAAAACACATAAAGGGACACAGCTCCAACGCTTTCAAATTCTTTATTCATGACCACGTAAACTTGGGAGAAAGTGGAGGACCTGCTGATGATTTCTTAGAATATAAAGAATTACAGGGGCTGCTAAAAAGTAATGCCACTATTTTTCCTGGGCTAAATGAAACAACTTCAATCAGCAGTGTGTTAAAGCTGAAGACTGCTTTGAAGTTTTGTATTGTTGTACTAGAATATTCATGTTTTAACAAGTGTATTTATATAGGTTCATAGGTAAGTACTAGGCTATCTGCCCAAGGGCATTTATAAGCCTAGCCAGAATGTGTTGACTTTCACCACCCCCTTAGATTAGTTCCCTGTGCCTCTGTCCAGCAGAGCCATTAGTTCCCTGCACCACTGTCCAACAGAGCCACTGCAGTGATCCCCGGGGTAAATTTTCTGTTTCCCATCCACCCGTCAAGGTTTCTCTTGAAGAGTGTTAGTGAGGGGCTCTGCCTGATGTATATTGGAATCCTGTTCCAAAGCATGGGGAGTCTCTGGGACAGGAATCTATCCCGCCAGCATGTCCTATTTATCATTGTGGTGAGGTTTATATCTCTAGTGCATGTGGCTCTCTGGGATTTGTTTTTTTAGGTGGAGCATGTCCATCAATTCTGGGTTGGACATGGTCTTGTATGTCGGGCAGAGATCACCTCTCAGTAAGCTGTATGCAACCAAGTACAGCTGGAGTTTCTTGAGTCGGGCTGCATAGGGCATCTGTCTGAGGCCAGTAATCCTCTTGGTGAGGTACTTTTGTGGTCTTTCCAGCTGTTGCAGGTGTCTTGTAAGGTACATCCCAAATGGGGCGTTGTATTCTATGATGGGTCTAATGAGTGATGAGTAGAGAGGCACAATAACCTCTTTTGTTCTAGATGCGAACCCTTTTGTGATTAGGTGGGCCACATTGAAGGATTTTCTAACCACCTTGGCAATATGATTATCAAAGGAGAGATTACTATCTACTTGGATCCCCAGATCCCTTATTCCATTTTCTGTATTTAGGGGACTACCACCTATGTGTTAGTTCACGGGTACTTTGTTTTTTCCAAAGGGGATGACTATGCACTTTTTGGCATTTAGCTTGAGGCCATGATTTTGACACCAGGTATCTGTCTCAGTGAGACCCATCTGGAAGGTGTCTGTATCAGCTGAAGAATTAATTATGGCCCCTAGTTTGCAGTTGTCTGTGAACTTGGTCAGCCATAGTCCTCTTATGCTTGCCTGTACCTCTGAGAAGTATATACCGAACAGGAGGGGTCCTAGGACTGAGCCCTGGGGGATGCCACTTGTAACTGGTTTAGAGTCAGACATAGAGCCTGCAACTCTCACCATGATGGTTCTATCCATGAGCCAGTTGGCAACCCATCTTGTGACGTAGGGGTTTATGTTCAAGCTGGTGAGCTTGTCTATAATACTAGAATGGGGAATGGTGTCAAAAGCCTTTGCGAGGTCTAGGTAGGCTGTGTGGACCTCATTGTCCTCATCTAATGCCTTGGTAACCGTCAAGCCATTATTTTGCTCAACTTTTTAGCACTGATATTTAAAGTTTAGTTCTTGTAAAAAAGTTTTTTCTTGGTTATTGTGTACTTTGTTTTTAAGAATGGCTTTAATGGTAAGCTTCTAATTAATGTTGTGGACCATGTGACTGCTGTTATGGTATAAAACCATCCATTTTGATTTTAATGACATTCTGATGAAGTCCAGTCTAACTTTGGATGAAAGAGCTAAATTGATTTAAGAAAAGAGTGTGGAAACCTCCCTCTTTAGTTTCTTCCATTTTGTTAAAGACAGAAAGATAAAAAAGATAGTGAAGCACACTTCTTAAGGGATGCCAGCAACAACCTGCTCACATTCCACAGGACATCAAAGGCAGATGGAACGAGAAATTCCAGCAACGTCTGAATGGAAAAAAAAAAAACACAGAGAAGCTGCACTGCCCCGGACACAGCATACAATGAAAAGACAGGAGGAGCCCACCCTAGAAGAAGTGAGACCAGCACTAAGGAAAATGAAGTCAAGGAAAGCAGCAGGCTCAGATGAGGTCAAAGACGAATAGTTGAAAGTAAGATGGGAAGTAAGCAGTTTGGATTCAAATGAAGATGTAGCACAACCAGTCCAATGTTTGCAGTGATATAGATGGTTGAAAAGACACTATTAGTGAGGAAAGAGTCCAACTGGGCATTCGTAGACTTGGAGAAAGCATATGACAAGTCCCAAGAAAGCTGATTCCGGCAGTCTTGCAGTGGTTTAAAGACCCAGAAACATTCCTAGAACTATTGCAGACTATGTACAAGGGCCCAAATACTCAAGTATGAACAGTGTTTGGTCTCAAAGAGGGTTTTCCAGTGGGAGCAGGTGTGTATCAGGGTTAATTTCTGAGCCCATTGCTATTCATACTGGTGATGGACTACATTGTCAAACAGGTTGGAGGGGACAGATCAGTAAAGTTGCTGAATGCAGATAATGTGACATTACAGGCAGACTCTGAGCAAGAACTTTAGCAAAGGAATACAAAAGTGAAGGCGCATAAAATGAAACTAAGTACAGATAAGACAGCTACAATGACAGCAAATGGAGGAAATTCGAAAAAGCTAAGAATTTTGATAGAAGGGAAATAGTGTAATGAGTTAACTGCTTCAAATATATGGGAGACATGGCTGAGGAGAAGGGAAGTGTGAATGAGGAGGTCAAAGCTAGAATCAGAAGAGCTACAGCCAACCAGGACAGAGTTCCAGGTGTAGTATATGACAGAAGAATGCCAAAGAAGCTGAAAAGTAAGGTGTACAAAACAGTGGTATGACCAGTAGTACTCTGTGGTACAGAAACCTGGGCAGTAAAGGAACAGCAGTTGAGGAAGCTACAGGTGATGGAGATGAAGTGCCTGAGATGGGTAGTAGGATGTACACTGTGGGGCAGATGAAGAAATGAGGATATAATAGCAGAAGCCAAAGTGGCTCCAATTGCAGAGAAGATCATAGAGAACAAATTAGGGTGGTTCAAGGATATGTGCAGAAAAGCGGAAGACACTGTGGTGAAGAGGATTTGGGACAGGCAGGAAGAAAGCAAGAGGAATCAAGAACGTCTAGCAAGGAGATGGATGGAACGTGTGAGTGAAGACCTGCAAAGGTCAGATCTGTCAACGGAGGCAGGGGAGTAGCACTGAATCAAGTGAGATGGCGATAGCTGACACAACACCTCGACCCCATGTCGAAAATGGGAAAGGGGGGGAGATTCATGATGACAATGATGACCATCATGAGATCCAGTCCAAGCATCGGAGATACACATATTGATCATTTCTATGAAATTATGGCAACTGACTTTCTATAAATCCTTGATGACTGCATCCATAGCACCTGCTAAATGGATTCCTTTGATTACCCAGTCAAGGAATGTTATTAGCTTTGTCTAACAAGATGTTCATGCTTTCAATGCATTCTGCTTTTTATGTTGAACTCCACCAACTGTAAAGCACTCAGTTATTTCTTTTGCAAGGGATTCTGTTGGTTTTGTAACTACTGTAGTAAAATTTTAGATTATGTTTTAGTATCTCTTTTGCTCCTTATTGTATCAAAAGTGTTGTCATACACATATGAAATGGTTTCTTTTGCAGCTTCAGAATAAGATTTTTTTTAACTGCAACATCAACCCAACCTTGTAATTTACTCTTTTAATATTTTCTTTAGAAAAATGGAAACAATATTTGCCAAAATGCTATTAATTAACTTTTTATCTAAATATTTTAAATTATGTAGTGGCTACAATAAAACCTTTCTATAATTTACATTTTATGTTTGTAGTCATATCAGTCACTCTTTCTTCCTTTACAGCTCCCTAAACAAGCTTTTTTGTTACACTGCTACATCTACTTGATGAGTTTGAGTTCTACCACAAAAACAAATGGTCACTAGTTAACATATCTATCACACTACTCTGTCTGGTTATTTTAATACAGGAAACCAGGACCCAATTCATATAGTTTCAATCCATTTAATGGAGTATGGTGCATATACTCTGTGAGTACCTTTTATTCCTTACAGGTGCTCTTTGACTAATATGTGGTAGCAGAATACCATAACCAGAAATGTTAAAATGTTAAATCTATAACTGACTTTTTGGTCATTATTATTATCATCGTTATGATTATTATTATTATTAGTAGTAGTATTATTATTATTATTATTACTATTATGATATCTGTTACGACTCAGGTGACTGCACAAGCTCAATATGCTGAACGATGTTTTGCAAAGCCTAATATCATAAGTATTCTGTTATTCTCGGTAATGGAGATATCTGTTTAATGATGGCTACCATATTTTTTCTCCATTTGCAATGATGGTGTTTTATAGTGAGGCAGAAATATGTATATACTTATGGCTACCTTGTCTGTTTAATACTTTGTTTGCAAAGACTGTTGAGTTTGAACTTGTTTTCCCCTTGTGTCATAAGTTTGAAGATGAAAACAGGATTCTTGAGTCTGTCTCATCTACGTGGTCTAATAAATAAATAAATAAATAAATTGTCTATTAGGTTGGTCCATCTCACTTGTCAGCAAGGCAGTCATCCACATGCTTGCAGAGGGGAATGTTAGAGACCTACAGGTAAAACTATAGGACTGTTTTCTGAATCTGGGGGGTTTTAAGGTTTGATCACTGTTTTAGTACATCAAATGGTGAAATGCATCAAAAATCAGCTCTACAGAGTTTTTTGAATGAGGTTGCAGTTCAGTAGGGTTTGGAAAATGTGGCCTTTCCCCACTGTAGTACAATAATAGAGATGTGAGGGGTGCAGCCCCTTCACATGGGGAAAGTGCAGGGGTACCCCCCCCCCTGCAAAAAATGATTTTTTTTTTATTCAAATCTAACATGCGTGTAGGGGATGACATTACCTTCCTGAACAGCCCCAGGTATGATCAACCATTATATAAACATCTTATAGGGTTGTTCAACCATTATATAAACATCTTATAGGGTTGATCAACCATTATATAAACATCTTATAGGGTGGTATGTTGACCAGTGATACTCTGTGTCTGAAGCTCACCTGTACAACTTTGGGTATTGACACAGGATGAGAAGATGAAGCCATGCATGAACAGAAAGCTGCTACTCTCTGTTATTTGCTTTGGGGTTGGCACTGTGGATCATGTCTCTCAACTGCTATGATTTAGGTATAGCACTGATTTTAACCCTCAGATTAGCCTTGCTACTCCTAGATTTATGATGTTCCTCAAAATGTCAGACCTGTTTATGGGTAAATATGTATACATAAACTAAGCGTATACAAAGACTCACTATCACTAACTGTATAAGGTCTAATTTATGAAGACCTTTTATTGCTCTTTTTACTGACTCCCTGCTATGACTTTAAAATGCTAGCACTATGGTTTTTAATGATTGGAGGCATGTTGTGGATTACATAATGATTGGAATAACTAACCAGAATCATGGGCTATCCACCGTGCCCTATATGGAATATGTGAGGTCTGCATCAGGCAGTCACCCAGGATCACATACAGCAGGCATACCTGGTTCATAAATATACGTGTTAAGCAAGTTGATGTTCATCCAAACTAAGAATGTGTTGTACATATGGTGCCTACAAAAAGAAAAAAAAAATACAAAACAGTACGAATTCCTTAAACTCTGCCTGCTTTATAGCTCATGCTGTCTGCTCACTACACCACATGCTAATGAACTGTCTGTGCTGCCCCTAGTGGCATATAAGGAGAGGTACAATCAACACAGAGCCAAACATGCAGAGTGATAGGATATGTGTATGCTGCCCGGCAGGGCTCAGTCAGGTACTTGGATGACTCATTGGTATGACAACACTTCTCATTACAGAAGATAGCACTGATGTTCCTACCCATGATTCTGCCCAACATATGGCCCCAGCAAAAGCTAGCAGCTAAGCACCACATGGAACAGGTGGACACTTAGTGATGTATACAATGAGATGGGACTAGACTATGGAAATGTACTTAGTGATCTTGCATACAGAGTGACCCATGCCAGGTGAGTCTGACTTCTAACATTGCAAAATTTTGTTTAATAAGCTGGTTATCACAACCACACATATGTAGAAGTTAAATTCTACTATCTTAACTTCTTGTGCAGACAGCATTCTCCAGAAAATTGTGCAGTAAATCATGACAAATGTCAAACTGTGTCTTGAAAAAAATATCAAATACTTAACAGAAAAGGCAGTGTTAGACTTTTTTTCAGAACAATTTTCTACATCCAGTATTAAGCTTTGACAAACTTCTTAAAGTGCAGACTTTGAAAATGCACACAAACATGTTAAAAAAATCAAACCCAAGTAAGCATTTTTTATTGGAGGGGGGTCCTGCTCTCCCTTAAGTATGTGTAACATTGCCCATAATATTCAAGCATTCTACCTTCTGTGTATGTGTGAAACTTCAAAGGTAATATAACTCAGTACTAGGAAGTGCCATAGTGAAGACCTCTCACCTTAGGGCTAATCGTTTCTTAAATTAAGGCTTTTCCTTTAATATGAAACTGATATTAAAACCTAATATGCAAACTTAAGTTTATTGCTTTGAACTCCAGTGCACATGGCAGACTTTGAAAAATGCTGAATGTAAAAATGAGACTTAGAAACCTGCAGCAAAAATATCTAATCCTATCTTATGTACCCAGTAGTGGAGAAAATAAAATGAGGTGCATACAATGCACTATTACTTTGGCTACAGAGTAATAGCACAATGCACTATCACTTTGGCCAAGGAGTAATACCACAATGCACTATCGCTTTGGCCACAGAGTAATAGCACAATGCATTATCACTCTGGCCACAGAGTAATAGCATAAGCAGCGGAACTAATATGCTGTATGAACTGCTTATGGGGATGTAGTTTACTCTACACCCACTATCAGATGCCCAGTTTGTCCTCATGTATGCAGAATACAGTCCACATGTCTAAGTAAAACCCTATAGACATTGTCTGAAATACATACAAGCTAACCACACATTAATGGAGGCTGTGCTATCTCTGCTAGCGTTACAGGCACTTACTGTAGACGCACCAACATATAAACTGGGCAAAGGGGTGTATTTTGTCCATGCAGTGACAAGCAGCGGAGGCTTATGGCGTATGAACCTTGCATATTTCGACACTGATGTTATTAGTATGAGATGGCAGGGCAGTCATCTGTTGAACAGGGATTAATGTGTCCAATGATACCATCAGCTACCATGTTTATGGCGTATGAACCTTGCATATTTCGACACTGATGTTATTAGTATGTGATGGCAGGGCAGTCATCTGTTGAACAGGGATTAATGTGTCCAATGATGCCATCAGCTACCATGTTTATGGCGTATGAACCTTGCATATTTCGACACTGATGTTATTAGTATGAGATGGCAGGGCAGTCATCTGTTGAACAGGGATTAATGTGTCCAATGATACCATCAGCTACCATGTTTATGGCGTATGAACCTTGCATATTTCGACACTGATGTTATTAGTATGAGATGGCAGGGCAGTCATCTGTTGAACAGGGATTAATGTGTCCAATGATGCCATCAGCTACCATGTTTATGGCGTATGAACCTTGCATATTTCGACACTGATGTTATTAGTATGAGATGGCAGGGCAGTCATGTGTTGAACAGGGATTAATGTGTCCAATGATACCATCAGCTACCATGTTTATGGCGTATGAACCTTGCATATTTCGACACTGATGTTATTAGTATGAGATGGCAGGGCAGTCATCTGTTGAACAGGGATTAATGTGTCCAATGATACCATCAGCTACCATGTTTATGGCGTATGAACCTTGCATATTTCGACACTGATGTTATTAGTATGAGATGGCAGGGCAGTCATCTGTTGAACAGGGATTAACGTGTCCAATGATGCCATTGGCTGCCATGTTTTTTGTGAAGTGACATCCTGCATGACAGTTGCTAAACCTTGCCATGTCCTCTCAGTCTTCCATAGTTAGAACAGCCGTACCTTAAGTGTAGCACAAAGGGAGCACATATAACATTATTAGATGTCTGACAGCTATGACCAATTACTGTAAGCGCTACCACAGAAATGTGTCACACTTCTGCCAACATCATGCTGGAAGTCAGATATTGTGCCAACAGTTGTCCTCTGACCTTACATAGTCCTTAATAAAACACAAAGATACTGTAAGGCTTGTGTGACCAGTTTATTATATACAAAATTGAACACTTTTGTCAGGAATTAGCTCATCAGTTGCCAGTACGAATATCTAGTAACACAACTCATAAATCAGTATAGCCATCATACAGAGGTCTCCATAATACAAACAGACCTCAAGAATGGACAGCCCACGTCAGTTTGGCCTGGCCTGCTTCATCCGAGTGGCATACCTGGAGTCCCCCATTAGCAAAAATCTAACAGTAGCCCTAGTAGAGCATTCTTGACAGCGCAGTCCCACATTACTAAACTTCAAACTGGCCCTAGTAAGGAAAGAGGGTAATGAAAAGGGAGAAAGGCAGTACAGTGATTGCCCACCAAGTTGCAAATTAAAGCAGATTATCCCCTCCCTAAGCCTTGCAATATCCAATAAATAATCTAATAACCAAAACAGCAACAAACAAAAAAGTGCTGTAGTTTTTAATAAAAGACCTAACCATGTTCCCACAAACTGTCTTGGGACAAACTCCTATTGACATGTGCTGGAGCACACTGTTAATATGCACAGCATGGTATTAATTAACCTTGAAAGAAAGAAGCCAGAATGAGACCGAACAAATCCCAGTCAACAAGCCCAGTGCTCTATGATCCTGAAACCCAAATAAGAAGCCATAGCCACCTTTTGGTTTAAACATTTGTCAGTGCAGCGTAAGTAGACTGCTTGGCTATGCTTCAGAAACACAGGCTCTTTACACCCAGCTAAGGTTAGGTACAAACCCATATGTATCTGTTTACAGCCAACTGACTCACAGACAGGACCCAGGAGGTTAAAATTGGGGATCCACATCTACAAAGAGGCCAGTCACAAGTAGGGTGCCTCAGCATTCAGTTCTTGGACTGATCCTTTTTGGCATTTACTTTCCTGAAGTCAAGGCCAATGTCAATGGTGTCTGGCTGACTAAATTTGCAAATGATTGTAAATTAGTAGCTGTCATTGAATCTCACACTGACACAAAAGTTCTCAAGGAAGGGTTGACACAGACAAACAACTGGTGTCAGAGTCATGTATTCAAACTAAATGCCAAGAAATGCATAATAGTATCCTTCAGAAAGTTATCCACTCCTTGTAACTATTATATTGAAAACACACCCCTTAGAGTTGACACAGTAGTCAGGAATTTGGAGACACACATAGACAGCAATCTATCATTTGACCATCACATCTACAGTAGTGATGAAATCATTTTATTTTGTGCAACTGATAAACAAAGGTATAGTATCTAGGTCCAAGGAAGTCATTATTCCACCATGTGTGGCATTCACCAGCCCTATCATTGAGTACAATGCCCCCTTTGGTATGTACCTAACAAGGTATATCTAACAAATGGAATATCCACAGAGGTTCCTCACTAAAAGAATACAGGGTGTAAGCAAAATGTCCCATACACATCACCTTAAGGCCCTATCTCTGTATTCTGTCTCCTACAGGCTTTTGATGGGAGATCTATGCCTGGCATACAGGACATTGTCAGACCCCATTCTGATGGACCTCCTGCATATGAGCAAAACAAATAGCACCAGAATTACCCATTCTTAAAGACTTAAACCTTGCCTGTGATATAAATAGGACCTGCTGTACAAACATTTATGTATCCCAAAGACAACCCTGTCTCAGGAACAGGCTCCCCATCCATGTGAATCAGAGTTCCACCTTAGCCCAATTTAAGGGTAACTCGGACAATTGGATGAGGAACAGGAAATTCATCCCTGGCTTGGCCCTTGTGTCTCTAATGGACACAGGCAACCTGTAAATGGTTCATCTCCCAGGCCCCTACTTACACTTTTCAAGGGTACCATAACTTGTCACAGATTTGGGATGCATGGCTAGGCTTAAAAGGCCCTTGTGGTCTTAGCCTAGTAAACTCCTATGAACCTATGATGTCCATAACCAGCGTCTATATCACATTATCGAAAGTTTACTTAATCAAATCAATAAAGGTCGAACTTTATTGATCAATTAAGTAAAATATCTAATAACGTAAAATAAAAAACAAATAAAAAATAAATAAATGACGTAGGCAGGGGGGCAAGCCCCCTACAACCCCCACCCCCCCCCTACTTAAATATACCAACTCCGAGACCGCACTATATTGAAGTAAAGAGAAATCTCCCCTTATGGAGATTTCCGTTTACTTGCACAATGTTCTTCACTTTCGATATTGTCGTGCCGACAATATCAAACTCGATATTGTCAGCTTACGACAATGTGAAGTAGACCCCATAGCCATTAAGGTGTCTGCAAAATATCCCAACTAACATCCAAACTAAAGAGCAAAAGTAAAAAGTCATGAAAAGTCATATAGCTGAAACACTTGATGTCCTTGAGGGGTCAATTGCATATATCCCATGGGCTTCTATTACAAGAGGTTTAGGGTATCCCACAATGAAAACTCTATAGCTTGGCTAGGTTTTTAATGTATATATATATATATATATATATATATATATATATATATATATATATATATATATATATATACATATTTTTTTTTTTTTTTTAGAGAGAGAGGAGAGCTACAGAATCCTGAAAGCCCAAATTCCTGAAGATTATGTACTTGTGCTGGAATATTGTAAGTGTTGGTATCCTTTGTGTTTTCAGGATTCTGAGTTTGCAGTATTTTGAGTTTCAGTAGTTTCAGGATTAAAACACTGAAAACTCAAAACATTGAATCTCATAACATTGAAAAAACATAGGAAACCAAAATTTAATATATGCCAGCACAACTACATACAGAAACAAATAAAAAACAAACCATATTACACTTCCCCAAATATAAGCAGGGGGGCAAGCTCCCCTGCACCCCCCCATATGGGGGGGGCTGCTCCTTAAATATATCAACTCTGAGATCACACTACACAGAACAAAATGGCAAACATACCATTCTGAGCTTCATGATCACCGGTTTAAATTGTAAAAATTTATTCTCAGCCTTCTCTTAGAAACACTACTTCACTGTTAAAAGATTACACATTACTATATATCTCTGATACTTACCGGAGTTTCATAGGTAACCTCAGTCATGTTCCCTTCTTACTGGCTATACAACAACATAACACATCTTAGTGTAGTGTAGTGCAATCTCAGAGTTGATATATTTAATTGGCAGGGGGTGTGGGGAGTGCATCCCCCCACATGGGAGGTGTTGGGCGGCTTGCCCCCCTGCTTATATTTGAAGACATGTAATATGGTTTGCTTTTTATTTGTTTCTGTATGTAGTTGTGCTGGCATATATTAAATGTTGGTTTCCTATGTTTTTTCAGTGTTACGAGATTCAATATTTTGAGTTTTCAGTGTTTTGAATTTTGAACATTTTGGTCTCAATCTTTTGAATTTCAGTGTTAAGGGCTTTTGATGTTCTAAAGAGAATCCAAACACACACACCTACACACACATATATGTGTATATATATATATATATATATATATATATATATATATATATATATGTATATATATCCATATCTATGTGTATAACTATATATAAATATATATAATATATATATATATATATATATATATATATATATATATATATATAAATGTATATATATATATATATATATATATATATATATATATATATATAAAATACTTCCTTCTTACCTACTATCTACCAGCTTTCAGACTCCACCATAACTAAATATCTTACAACCCAGTAACTTCCTGTTTCCTACTTCCCCACTACCCACCATCAGTAAAATACAGATCCCTTTCCTAAGTAAAGCTACTCCTCAGCTTATCCTCTATTCTTGTCCTCTTACTTGGTCATCTTTCATCCTACCATGACTCAATAATAGCTCTCAGACTCTCTCTCCAACTCTGTCCTATCCACCTATCCATACTTTCTTCCTAAACTCTCCATATATCATTTCAAACCTATCTAAGAAACCCCTGAACTTTACCCCAAATATAGACTTATAACTCCATTTCAATTCAAATCAAAATAAAATCAATTAGAAAAATACTCTCCAAAAAAAATAAATAAATAAAAAAAATAAAAAACAGACTCAGCAATACCCCAGTGCACTAAAATCCTCCTAGGATTAACCATTCCAGCCCAAAAGTCAACCCTAACCCCATTACACGTGACTCGCCACTCAAAACTGCAATACAATTCAACTTTTATTTCTTAGATTGTATATCATCCCTAACCACATATTCCTTAACATCCTATCCCAACCCTACTCAACAGCCACATATCACCACATGCACTAACATCGTAAAACCTGTGCCCACATCCAGTATAAAACTACTCAAACCATGTGCTACTTCAGCTGATGACCTTCCAAGCGAGTACCGTAAAATAGCAGCCAGTAGCATTACCTATCCTGCCTCAGTCCTTATAAATAGGTCATCCTGGAATCTCATGTTTCCTTTCTTTGGAAAAATCACATATTTTCCCTCCACACAAAGGAAATTCAACAGGCATCACTAAATTTTGACCTACAGCAATCTTACCCACTCTCTCCAAAATACATGAAAAATGTATTGAAAATCTATTGCTAAATTATCTCCTGCAGGAAAAGCTCTTATCCCCCCACACCACATGGCTTTGGTCCCTCACATAGTACTAACACTGCACTTCTAACCTTTATAGGTACTGACGATAAAGCTAGAGATAATGGCAAGCTTGCCTCCTCCTTATTCCTAGACTTGTCTAAAGCCTTTGAAACAGTTTGAAACAATAAACTTCTACTTCAAATGTCCTCACTAGGTCTATCGCAGCTCTATGGTTCAAAAGCTACATGTCCAATAGGTATCAGTCAGTAAAATGACACTCCACACTCTCTCCTTACCTCCCAGACACTACCGGTGTACCACATAGCTGTATCCTCAGTCTCCTCCTCTTTAATATTGTCACTAACACCTTCCACATATACACATAATAAGCCTCCCTATTGCAATACATAGATGACTCCACACTCATATACACACCTGACAACCTGGCACAATTCTATAAAATTACCCAGGAAGCTTTAACAGGCACTGAAACAAGGCTTTGTAACTAACAACTCATGGTCAGCTTCTAACCAAAAAAAAATATTTTCAACAAATCAATCTCTCACAAAAAAATAAATAAAATCCTCTCTTTTAATAATACAGCTATTGAAGTAATTTCTCATAGCAAATTTACTGGGCTGATAGCGGATGATAATCCTAAATTTGACCTGCATATACAAAATTGCATAAAAAAACTCACCAAAGAAGGAATACTTTACAGATCCAAAAACATTCTCACTAGCACAACTAAAATTACACTTGCCGTTAATTACCTCCTCATCTCACTACTATATGGTACTCCCATCCTTACAAACCTCCAGGCCTCACAAAATTCAAAACAATGATACAATAAAGTTAAATATGCAGTAAATACCCCTTTCAGCACCTACCTCTGTATAGCACAAATGCCTAAATAATTTATTTATTTATTTTACATTTTTCAGCAGGGGCCCGGGGAGAAAAGCTCCACAATAACAGTTTAGTAAAAGCAAAAAAGTAAATTTCAGAAATATTACACTCTGAGTATATTCATTAAATACACTATAAACCATACAATATAATTTAAACTGCACATCACCAGAAATAATTTAGTATGTAGTACAATATACTGGTACAAGGATGAAACATAACCATAAGCAGAGACAATAAACATTCTTTTTTAACTTAGGTCTGCACCAGGATAGAGTGTGCACCAGGAAGTGTGAGGATGGTAACATGCAAGAAGAAGTGAAGTCTGTTGCCTAAAGAAAAGGAAGGGTGTTTATTAAGGTTAGACAAGGAGGCTATGAATTGTGGCTAACCTGGGGTTTCACAATTACAGATCCTGTTAGCCTGTAGGTGTGCTCTTAGAGATTTTTTAAACTGTGCTAGGAGTGTAGTGGCTGCTATACTGGTGGGCAAAGCGTGTTCCATTTTTTAGCTATAAAATTAGAGTAGAGAGAGGTTCCTGCAGAGTTGTGTGCTTTAGTGACTTGGAGGAGAGGTTTATTATTAGAGTGCAGGCTCCTAGTACTGGAGTAACAATGTATTAGGTTTTGTAGTGCAAGGGTTTGTTTAGGATTGTAAAGAATCTTATGTGTAAGTATAAGCTGGTTGTAGATGAGAAGATGGGGAAGGTCAAGCCAGTTAAGTTGTTTTAGAGCTAGGCAATGACATGTTTTATGTGCACTGTTGGAGGCGAACTTTGTGATTTTGCTATAACAAGCATCTAGTTTAATTATTTCTGATTTCCTAAGGTTGGTGAATATAGGGGACACATATAAAATGCAGAGATGAGATGTATTTGTGCAATCCTAGCCCTAGTGCTGTGTGCCATGAAGTTTTTATTTCTATATAGTTCTCCCAGTTTTTTGTGTACTTTTTTTATAATGAGTGAAATATGTGTGTCAAATTTCAAATTGCAGTCTACCTCAAATCCTAGAAGCTTGGTGTGGGTGGCAGGGGAGATAGTTGTTTTGTAACTGGAAGTGATGGTAAATGTGGATATGAGAGTTGAGTGATTTGTGGGTTAGAATATGACAAGTTTGGTTTTATTGGGGTTTAGTATGAGTTGTGCATTGGTGAGCCATTTCTCTACAGAGAGAAAAGAAGGCTGTGTTTGAGATTGCAGTACTTGGGGGCAAGGGGAGGAACAGATTAGAGTTGAGTCATCATCATATTGGATTAATGAGGCATGAAGAGAGGAGGTATGGAGGTTGTTAGTGAAGTTAGAGAAAAGCAAGGGAGCAAGAATGGAGCCTTGGGGAACACCCAGTGTGACTGGTAATAATGGTGATAGGTCTAGCTTCTATTTTACTACTTGTTGTCTGCCTGTTAAATAACATTGAAACCAATTAAGGGTGGATTTGCTAAGGTTTAGTTCTGAGAGGGACTGAATGAGCTTGGTATGATTAACCATATCAAATGCCTTTGACTGGTCAAGAAAAATGGCAGAGGCATAGTTTCCATTATTTCTATGGTTGTTTACAGTGTGAGTGAATGACACAAGGGCTGTTGTGGTGCTGTGATGGGGCCTAAAGCCATGTTGGGTTCCTGAGAGGAGGTTGTGAGTTTTAAGGTAGTTCATGATTTAAATGTGAATATACCTCTCCAGTATTTTGGACATAGGTGATAATATTGCTATGGACCAATAGCTGGTTAACTCTTTTGAGTTACCTCCTTTGTGAAGTGGAATTATATAAGAAATTTTCCAGGTTTCAGGGACTAGATTTTCAGATATATAGCAGTTTATAAGGATGGTTATAGGGTATGTAATGGCCTCAGCAGAAATTTTTAAGAATTCCGCAGGAAGTTGATCTGCAGCTAGGGTAGTGGATTTCAGTTTCTTGAGTAGTTTCTTAATGTCATCAATAGAGACAGCGTGGAAGTTGAAGCTATTGCTTTTGGTATGATAGCTTAGTGGTTGGCTAGAGGATGGACAGGTTTGAAAGTTTACTAGTGAAAGAATCAATTCAGTAAAGAATTTGTTGAAGTGGTGGTAACACTGACTGAAGTATCTTTTATAGTTGGATGGGGGCTGCCTGATTTTCCTGGATGGAGAAGGTTGTTAATGGCTGACCAGAATTTTTTGGGATTGTTGTGATACCTAGTTTGTATATCATGGTAGTAATTGAGTTTGTCTATCTTGGTGGCTTTTTTTGCCTTGTTACGAAGTTCAGGATCTGCCTGTTTGTCAGTATGGGATCGAATTTTGTACTACTGAGACCAGGATTTATCTCTGTATTTCAGTAGAGCTCTAGTCTCTTTATGCATCCAAGGAGCATAGTTGTATATAACCCTGATAGTTCTTGGAGGGGCTTGGGAGTATAGGATATCTAAGAAGGTGGAGATGATGTACTGAACCACCTCGTCATGGTTGACGGTCTTGAGAAGAGTCTAGTTACATCCCTTTAATGCATTAATGAAGGTAGATGGATCATAGGATCATAGGAGGTTACAAGGCTATTGGCCCTGAGGCTCTTCTAAGCCTAGCCAAGAGTTTAGCCCATGTTTAGACAAATCAGCACCCAATGTCCCTGTCCAGCAGGGACATGGGTGGAATCCCAGGGGTATATTTTCTGTTTCCTATCCAGTTATCCAGGTTGAGCTTAAAAAGGGGTAAAGAGGTACTCTGCTTGATGTGGAGAGGGAGTCTATTCCAGAGATGAAGAAGTCTCTGGGAAACAAATGTGTCCCACCAAAAAGTCCTGTTGATGTCACAGACCAGGTTGAGGCCACACCTGTGGGTTACTTGAGTGGAGCATGACTTGCGGATATGCAGCAGTCTCATCAAGGTGGGGTCCATGATCCCCTTGTATGCCAGACAGAGGACACCTCTGAGGAGTATGTATAAAACTGAGTAGAGGGATAGGGCTTTTAGCCTATCTGTGTATGGTAGATGTCTGAGGCTCTGGATTCTCTCTGGTATGGAACCTCTGTGGTCTCTCCAGATGCTGCATGTGCTTTGCGAGGTATATGCTGAAAGGTGCATTATATTCAATAATGGGTTGAAGTTTTTCATTTTCCTTATAGTCTGGTAATTGGTGGGCTTTTCTAAACATGAGCACTGTCTTATAATAAATGTAGGAGAATGGTCACTTAGGCTGTTAGGCAGGCATCCTGACTGGCAGATAAGGTTTGGTCTGTTAGTCAGAATCCAGTCAAGTATGAACTGTCTCTTGGTAGATTTGTCAATTCTAGTGGGAGACTGGATAAGTTGAGAAAATCCATGCAGGTTGGTGAACTTAGCGGGAGAGCTGGAATCACAGGTCCTCCAGTCAATGTTGAAGTCTCCCAATATGATGGTTTCATTATGGATGGACTCAGAGGCCCAGGCTAGTAGGGTTTCTAGTGTTGATGTATTATTGCTGGGTGGTATGTAACTGCTGATTATTGTAATACTTTTTCTGGAATTCATTTTTAGTTTTGCAGTATTTCTGCCTTGTCAAAGGTAGGAGTGTGTATATCTAAGTTTTCTACAGTTAGTTGGTACTTGTATAGTAGGGTTATACCACCTCCTTTTTTGAATGAACAATCATTATGTAGAATATAGCCTGGTGCTAGAATTTCATTATCAAAAATGTTGGGTTTAAGCCAGGTTTTGGTTAATAAAACTAAGTCAGGGGAATATAGAGAAAGAGTAATATGAAGCTCATGGACTTTATTATAAATGCTTCTGACATTAGTCTGAGCAGGTAGTTGGGCTTTCTGAGGTGTTGGAAGGTATTAGAATATGGCTTACAGGTAGTTGAGTGGATATTGTTAGCAGCAGGGCCATGGTTAGGGTGAATACCACCACTCACAGATAGTCTGGTTGCAATGGCTACTTTTGATCTAAAGAGGTTTGTAATATACAGCATATGTCATATTTTGTAGGTATTAGCAAAAAGCAGCACAGCAAAAGCAAATAACTGTCAGAAAGCAGTATTATCTGTAGGATTACTGGCACCTTATTAACAAGACAATGACTTCAGTTAGCGCTTTCATCTCCCTTCACTCTCAGAGACTTCTTCAGACTAAAATTCATTGTTCATTACATACATTAAATACCTATTCTTGGGATACATCACCCAACAATATCCAATCTAAGTTAAGAAGACTAGTCACATGATAAAATAAGCTAAATTAAAGAAAAAGCCTAGTCACATGATAAAATAGGCTAAACTGAGAAATAAAACTTCTGCAAAAGTTCTAAAAAAGTCAGTGTTTTAACCCTTTTCTTTTTAAGTACATAACAAATTCCTCTCTATTATTGAGACCAGGGAAAAACATGCATTTAATTGAATTTGCCAGCAGTACTCTAGCCATCCCAGTTGTTCCTCTATGTTAATGATATTATTGGTGTTAATCAATGCTTCTAATACTAAACATTTGAAGTTAACTTTGCATTTACTTTCTTTATAGTATTTACACATAATATTCTTTTCATCTCCATTGGCAATAGCATACTTATGCACGTAAATTCATCTGATGAGCTCCCTGGTAGTTTTTCCCACATAAAAAGCATGACAATCCATGCATATTAATAATAAACTATATTTTTACTCTTACATGAAAAGCTTCCTGGTATTCTGACTACATAGTTTCAGACTTCAATTTCACTAGAGTCAGTAAACAAATAATTGCACATGTTACAGTTGAAACACTTATTCATTCCTTTTTTACCTTCAACTTGTATTTTTCTATTCAGTTCACTTTGAAAGAAATCTTTGTAATTTTTAGCTCTCTTTTGTACAAACCTGGGCCCTGTACCTGTATTTTTAATAATTTCATTATTAGTTTTGAAAATACCCCATTTTCTACTAATAATACTTTTTATAGCTTTAGAATCACATTATTTTGCACTGCTGGTGCTGTCTTATGCATATATTCTCTTCTTTTTGTACTATCACATTTAAATACTTTTCTTTCATCTATTTCTTTCTCTAACAACTTATTCATATCCTTGTTAGGATACCCTCTACATTCCATTATTTTACAGAAGTTTTCAGATTCTTGCACGAAGACATTGGGCCAGATTCAGGAAGGCTTACACGGAGTTTAAGAGTAGTGTAAGCCTCCTGATTCAGCAACAGCCCAAATCTCCGTGTAAGAGACAGCTAACACGTCTCTTACGGAGAGTGGCGTGGAAATGCTCAATACCTCATTTGCAGCTCCAAGATATGCAAATGAGGTATGTGAGCGATCCACAAGCTCAAACCAGTCCGTGTAACGTGTTAGCTGCAGAAATGTACTCAGCTGACAACTGAGTACATTTCTGCAAAATTAAAAACGGAGCTATGTCAGCTCCAAATAAAGGGTGCATTTGTTACATTAAGCATGCCAATGGCCAAATATGTGGCCATTGGCATGAAAAAGTGTTGCAAAAAAAGTTATATAACTTTTTTTTTTTTCACGGGATTTATGTGTTTAACTGTAGCGCACCAGCAAAGCGGGTGCGCTACCTAAAACTGAAAACCGAAGCTTATAAGCCCACAATTGTGGGATTTATATATTACATGAAATGTCAATGGAGGGACTTGCAGAGCAAAAACAATATGGCCTCCGTTTAGTGGTTGTCAAGGGGGGGAAGCTCCGTGTAAGATATGTAACTAAGCATTACTAGGCAATCCTATGTAAATGAGGGTTACAATACTGAATCACACTGCCACATAAGTAATGAGCACTTTCTGAGTAGTGTAAGAGTTAGAGAAGGGGGAGGAACAGAGTAAGAGGTAGGTGACATCATGGGGGGGAAGGATAGAAAGAAATGTACCAGATTGGAGGGCAATGTAAGGTAAGAGATGACAGACAGACATCAGGGAGGGAGGTGTGTCCCAACAGAACACTAGGAATGTCAAGAAATTGAGGGCATACGCTATCCCTACACTCTAAGTTTCTTGATATACGTGCATCTTGGCGTGTAAGGCAGGTTCAACATGTGGGAGCGTGTTGCAAACTGTTTACAACGGTTTGCGTGGGCGTGCACGTGTGTAAGGTGGTGTGCGCTCGTTTTAGCATGAATCAGCCTAGCTAACACCGTGTAAGGATGTGCGCGCGTGTAACACCGTGTAGGGATGTGTACACGCGTTTAAGTTACTGTGAGCGTGTTTAAGCCGGTGTGCACATTGCTCCCCCTCAGGAAACAGAGAGGAAATAGGAAACAACCAAAATACAGGGAAACTGCCAGAAGATACTACTAAAGTTAATTGGTGGAAACAATTAGAAGCAGGCAATTACACAGGCAGACTAGAAGCCCAACCCAGCACTTAAAACACAACAAAGAGCAGTGCAGGCTGTTTCTCACAAGAGATACTGCCAGAAACTAAGCTATCAGAATTGAAACCTGAAAAAAGCTGAACTCAGAGCAGAAATGCTAGGGGCTGCCATAGCTGTTATAATCAGACATAGGCGAATTGCTGAGGGTGGTGATAATGCAGATGCTGACAGACAACCCAGAGTGAGGAGAAGGAGAAGAGTATACAGGCCTAGGGTCACCTACCATGGGTTACATGAGCTGGAGATAGTAGAGCGCTATAGAGTGGACAGAGAGCTCCTGCAGCAGATTGTTGAGCTGTGCAGGCCACGCCTCACACACAGAACCAACAGAGGGTAACCCATCCCAGTGGAAACCAAGGTATGTGTTGGCCTAAGAATACTAGCAACAGGTACCTTTCAGAGACCAACTGGCGATATGATGGGGATATCACAGGCATCAGCCTCCAGGGTACTGCACCAGTTCCTGGATGCCATGTAACCACATGTCAGTGATCATATATATGTCCCTAGTGACCGTGAGGTTGTGTCCAGCAATATGCGTCTCTTCCAGCAAATAGCGGGATACCCTGAGGTGCTGGGTGCAATAGACTGCACGCACATACGCATCAAGGCACCAGCCGGTGAGCGGGTAGAGTCTACATTAACCGCAAGGGATACCCCTCCATCAACTGCCAGGTCGTGTGTGATGCCCAGGGCATAATAATGAATGTGTGTGCTGGCTGCCCTGGGAGCTACCACGATTCCCACATCTGGCATCTGGCAGCTGTACCAATCATTTGCCAATGGGGACTTCCCACACGGACACCTAGTGGGGATGCTGGTTATGCACTTGAGCCGTGGCTGATGACACCCATCAGAAATGCACACACACCCGAACAGGAACGCCATAATGAGGCACACGCACAAACACGTAATATCATAGAGCGTGTGTTTGGGCTGCTCAAGTCACGGTTCCGGTGTCTGGACACGTCTGGTGGAGCTTTGCAGTACACACCAACTACATGTACCCAAATGATCATGATATGTGCTATGCTACATAATATGATCCTGCGGAAACAGTTGCAGCAGGACCAGCACAGGGCTGGGCCAAACATCCCCCCACCATTGCCAAGGCCACCACAGGCAGGGGGTGACTTGGAGGAGGAACAACCTGACCTTGTCCCAGTAGGCAGAAGGAGGCATGCCCAGTATGCCCTGGCCTTGGCAAAGAGGCAACGCATAGCACATATGCTTGGTCAGTAGGAACACTGGGACCGATACCCACTCTGACTCACTCATACAGTAACAGGGATGCCTAACATGACACAACCTGCTTCCAAATGTACAGGGAGTGTAGTATGTGCATCCGACAGAGGCAGCCCTGCAGCACCACCCGAGGCATGAATGCCATGTGTTAAGTAATGTAATACCATGTATCATATGCACACCTGAGGACCATGACTAACATCCACCCTCACCAATCATAAACCACAAAAACACAAACCCACCTCATAGCTATCACAAGGGATAGGAACCTAGATGTAATGCTACCCAATGCCAAAGGTATAAACAGCAAGATGTGTGCAGTGTAAATGCACACAGTATAGGGAATGCACATACCAGTGCTGTAATAGAAAACAGGGTCAAAGCGCACATCAGCACCCTGACACTACCAGGGTCACACCTCATACAGTGATGTACATGTGCAAAAACATGGAACAAGATACAAAATGAGGGTGACTACCAATAAATGGCATGGATAACCACACACCCTGTTGTTACCACAACAAGAAGCAACATGCATTAGCCATGGTCAAACACCAATGGCTAAAACTGACTACTACTATATAGCTTGCTGCAGACCACTGTCCTAATAGCAGCAACTGCCCCAGGCCTATGTTCACAGGTTCACAGGTTCATACTAGGCTATCTGCCCTAGGGCATTTATAAGCCTAGACCAGAGTTCCGTGGAGTCTGCCGCACCTTCACTCTGACGGATAATTTGCCCATTATATTGCTGTGCCTCTGACAAGCAGTGATACTGAGGTTATCCCTGGGGCATACCTGCAATCTCCCATCCATTGATTAAGATCTCACTTGAATAAAGCCAGTGAGGTACTCAGCCTCACATGTACCAGGATGTTGTTATACAGCATAGGGACTCTCTGGTTGAAGAATCTGTCCCTCCAGCACATCCTATTAATATCTGTGTTGAGGTTTAAATCTCCTGCCACTGTAGTTCTGATGGATGTAGAGGTCTTGAGGTGAAGCGTGTATATTAACTCAGGTTTGGACATGGCCTTGGATGTCAGGCACAGGTCACCTCTGAGCAGACGGTAAGTCACGGAATCAAGCTGGAATTCCTCCAGTTGGGCAGCATAAGAAATATGTTTGAGACCCTTTCTCCTCCTGTCGAGGAATTTGTGGGCCCATCCAATTGCCATAGGTGTCGGGTCATATACATGCTGAATGGGGCATTGCACTCAATCAATGGTCCGATGAGTGAAGAGTACAGGGGAACAATGACCTCCCTGGATCTAGATGTGAATCCCTGCATGATGAGGTGGGCAATGTAAAAGTTCTACCTAACTACCCTGGCAACGTGAGTGTCAAACAAAAGGTTACTCTCAACCTGGGTGCCCAGGTCCCTGATAACCTCCTGTGTGCTTAGAGGATTGCCACCTACATGGGAACTAGTGGTAACCTTGTTCTTCCCAAAGGGTATGGCTATGCATTGTTTAGTGTGTAATGTAAGGCCATGGCTCTGGCACCAGTTATCCGTGTCTATGACACCCTTCTGAAGGATGTCTGTGTCAGATGGGTGTCCAACTATGGTTCCCAGTCTGCAGTCATCTTCAAACTTTGTCAGCCATAATCCTGCTGTGTTTGCTTGTACTTCTGAAAAGTAGATGCTGAGCAATAGTGGGCCCAGGACTGAGCCCTGTGGGACACCACTTGTGACAGTTGTGGAGTGTGACATGGCACCAGCAAGTCTGAACCTGTCTGTTCTGTCACGTAGCGGTTTGCAACCCATCTTGTGATGTATGGGTTCACATTTAAGCTGGTGATGTTTTCAATGATACCCGAGTGGGGTATTGTGTTGAAAGCCTTTGCCAGGTCAAGGTAGGCTGTGTGGAGTGCCTTGCCCTTGTCAATGGCCTTGGTGTCTGTTATGAAACAGTCAACCAAGTTTAAAAGGCATGATCTGCCCTCAACAAAGCCTAACTGGGTTGGATCTAATGTCTGCAAGTCCCTATGTCCTCATCTATGACTTCCATTATGATCTTCTCCATAGCTTAGCAGACCCTGCTTGTCAAGCTGATGGGATGGTAGTTTCCGTGGTCGGTGGAGGCACCCCGATGTGAAGTGGGTCCACCATTGACATATGCCACTCCTTGGGAACATATCCTGAGTTGAGGCTAAGATCATACAGCTGCCCTGACTGCGGGTTTAATTCTTGAGTGAGTTCATGGAGCACAAAACCAGGGACACCATCTGGTCCCATGGATGCTGCGTCCTTTCCCTTGGATAGAGCAGTTCCCACCTGAGCATTTGAGATGTTTGGGGGGCTACAATCCTCTTTCATACATATCTCTCCAGTTGTGGTGGACGGCTGGCTGGAGAAATCTGCTCTGAACCTGTCAGCCAGTATGTTGGCAATGTCTGTAGGTTCAGTGATATTTACAGCATTCTGAGCCTATTCTGAGCATATCTGGGAGTTTCCTCCCAGGTGTGTAACGATGTATAAAAGGCCTGATTGTAGTCGCGTCAGCGCTTAGTGGGTTTACACCCAATAATCGCCTTGGATGATTTCATGGGGAACTCAGTGTTTCACCTATATTGAGCAGGGGTGTCTACCCTTCCACGGATATCGCTCTATCTTGTAGTACCTCCTTCCTTGTGTTGTAGTGCTTGTTTATGGCTGAGGTCCACCACACTGGACGCTTGCCTCTGGTACAACGAGTCTGTGTTTTGTTTGGGATTGCCTCATCCATGCAGTCTTGAAGGTGCTGGTAGAAGGCAGTTGTAAGTGATACAGTGGCTTGGGTAATGGTGTCTGCTGGCTTGGGGGCTTTGAAAGAGACCACAACAGTCATTAGAAGTGTGTAGTCGGCTTCTGAGAGGTTCTGCACTGTGGTCTTTTCTATCTGGGGTGGGGATGGGATGTGGACTTCCACTGAGAGTAGGTCATGATCTGATCTCACCAATGATGGGTATACCTCTGGTGTTGAACATTGTGAGCCCATGTTTGTGATGATGAGATCTACTATGTTGTCTCCTCTTGTGGGGATGGTGACTAGCTCTTCCATGGCATGTGAGTGTATGAACTCTAGGAACCTGTGGGCTAGAGTGTTGTGGCTGTAGTACTGATCCCAGTCTATATTTGGATAGTTGGGATCACCCAGTGTGATGGTGTTTGCAGGTACATGTATCCCGCCACTGTTTTCATGAAAGCTCTGTGAGGTACCTGAGTTTCAGAGGATGGCCTGTAACATGCTACAAACTTCAGAGCAGTCTTGCCTATGGTTAATTGGACCCGGATGGTGTCCAATGCATCGTGTGTTGCCACCAACCATGAGGTGAGGGTGTCCTTGATGAATATTGCTATTGCCACCCCTCATAGTGGTAATATGTGTACTGCATAGATACGAAATATTGTGCCTCTGACATAGTAGTGACACATTATGACCACCTTACATAATTGAATAATGTGACTATGCCTCTGTCCAGTCTGTGCCCCTGTCCACATGCAGCTGTCCAGATGTCTCTTGAAGAGAGTCAGTGAGGTACTCTGTCTAACATGAACTGGGATACTCTGCTAGAGTTTGAGATGCCTCTGAGTTATGACTCTGTCCCTTCAGCATGTCCTATACATGTATGTGCTGAGGTTCAAATCTTTAGCTCCCATGTTTCTGGTGGATGTGGATTGCTTGCAGTGGAGCATGTCTACCAAATCCTGATCGGACATGGTCTTGTATGTCAGGCATAGGTCACCTGTGCGTATGTGGTATGACACTGAAAAAGCTTGTTTTAGTTATTCTGGAAGTATATGACATGTGTTGTAGATCCCTGATCTTCATGGTAAGGTACTTGTGGGGTCTCTCCAGCTGCTGCAAGTGCTGGTTGAGGTACATACCAAATGGGGCATTGTATTCAAGCATGGGCCTGATAAGGGAGAAGTATAGTGGTACAATGACCTCCTATGGTCTGGATGGAATACCCTCCATGATAAGGTGGCCAAGATAGAAAGTCTGTCAAACAACTTTGGCAACATGGGTTTCAAATGAGATGTCACTATCTACATGTGTCCCCAGCTGTCTGATTTGTTTCCTGTACTCATTGGGTTGCTGTCTATGTACAGATCTGTGGGTACTGTGTTCCTCCCAAAGGGGATGGCTACACATCAGTTGCAGTCAGTTTTAGGCCATGAGTCCAGCACCAGCTATCTGTCTGTGTGGACGGCAGTCTGTAGGATGTGTGTGCTGGCTGATGTATTCACTATGGTGCCCAGGTTGCAGTCATCTGTAAACTTTGTCGGCCACAACCCTCCTATGTTTGCTTTCACATCTGAAAAGTAAATACCAAATAAGAGAGGTCCCAGGACACAACCTTGTGGGACACCACTTGTGACTGGCTTGAACCTGACAAGGCACCTGCAATGTTGACATTATGGGTTCTGTTTCTGAGCCATTTTGCAACCTATGCTGTGACATATGGTGTTATATTTCAGCTGTTGAGCTTGTCTATGAGGCCTGAGTGGGGTATTGTGTCAAAGGCCTTAGCCAAGCGCAGGTAGGTTGTGTGGACTGTGTAGCCCTCATCAACGGCTCTACTGACAGTTTCAAAGTAGTCAACTTGGTGCAAAACGCAGGATCTGCACTGTACAAAGCTGAATTGGGTGTGATCAAGGGTCTGTAGGACACCAATGTCTCTGTGTGGAAGCTCCATAATGACCCTTCACAAAGCTTTGCAGACAAGGCTGTTTAAGCTTGTGTGGTGGTAGCTGCCAGGGTCTGTGGAGGCATCTCCTTTGTGGAGTGGGACCACTGTTGCCGTACGCCAGTGTTCAGGTACAGATCCTGTAGCAAGGCTAAGGTTAAATAGCATCTGCATATACAGGTTTATCTCCATCTGTAGTTCACATAGCATGCAACTGGGGATACCATCAGGTCCCATTGATGCTGTGTACTCGTCTTTGCTGACTGCGGCTCTCACATGGACATCCAGGATGACAGTGAGGTTACATACAGCTGTGATAACTATCATGTCTTGGGGGTGAGGGAGGGGGTACATTGCACTGAACTGGTCTGCCAGGGTGTCAGTAATATCTGTCAGGTCCCTGGGATATAAGTTGTTGTGTACCAAATCTGAGCATATATGAGGGTTCCCACCCAGGCGTCAGACATAACTGAAGAAAGCAGTGTGGTTACCTTCATCGTCTGTGGTGATTTATGTCCCCAAGTTGAACTTGGGTGTCTTTATGTGAGAATGTAGCTTTCTACTACTGCTGATCACAGCTGCCTTACATTCTGGAGATGTAGCTCTGTCTTGCATTAGTATCCTTCATCTGTTATACAGTTCGTTTATGGCTGGGGTCCACCAGACAGGCCACTTTCCCTTGGTGGTGAAGGTCTCATTCTCATTTGTGATTGCATGGTCCATGCTTACTCGGAGATGTCCGTAGAAAGTGTCTGTGCAGGAGTCACCATTGTGTGTTGTGGTTTCCACTGGCCCAGTGGGCTTAATGGATACCATCTCAGTCCAAAGAAGTGTGAAGTCAGCTTCTGAGCTGTTTGTCACTATACCCCTGGTATCATACTAGCACTGACACAGGTGTAAACAATTCCCCAGAATCCATCAAACAAAATGGACATGCAGGCTTACAGATGCCCTAGGGGGTAGCCTAGTATGAACCCATTATGATACAGATTGTACAGGACACTACAGATAACCCCAAGGCTGTTGCAAATGATGGTAGTAAGCATGTTGTTGATTCCTGGATATGCTCCGGATCACACAGATATTACAAACAACATACCAGACACACACAGGTATGGCCAACATACATCCTGACATGTGCAGTGCAAACCCCCATAATGCCAAGTCCCTTCCCCAGCAGACTGCCGCCTCCCTGTCATTATGTCACCCTTACCACAGGGTACGCACCCAAAGAGCAGTGTACAACAACAGTGGGTGTTCTCAACAAAGGTGTCTCCTGAATGGATAGGAAAAACAACCACCACAGAATCATGAGAGGTTTGGTCTGCACAGCTATGGAAAGGACCAGCATGTACCACAGACATAATGATATTGTGGATCTATTGACACCCGACCCTACCCAGTGTGGGTTTACAAAGTGCAGACCCCACCCCTAAACATGTGTGACTCAGTTGAAACAGTACTTGAAGTCAGTGATGAGGGCAATGTGGTCCACACAGTGTAGCCGGACCTTGCAAAGCCTTCTGTACAATACCCTATGTGTTCCGTATAGATTTGCTCACCAGCTGATATATACACCCCAATGTCATGGGAGGGTTGCAAACCAGACCAACGACAGAACTGACATGGTCAGACATGCAGCAGCCATGTCAGACTACAAACCACATATAACAGGCATCCCACAAAGCTTGGTCCTGGGACCTTCACCATCTGGTATATATGCCCCATAGGTACAGGCCAACAAGTAAGGACTGTGCTGGAACATGTTTGTAGAGGACAACAAGCCGCCTGACATATCTGATACACCAGCTGACACAAGCATCCCATAAAAGGGCCACATAGAAACAGACAGCTGGTGCCATAGCCATGTCAGCATGTTAAATGGTGAAAACAGTATAGTCAGCCTCTGTGGATAATCCAGTAAGTGACCACCAATTCCCACATAGGTGTCGACCCATGACATACCTAACATGTAATGCCAGAATGGGGGACACAAGGTGATAGATATCCTGCATTTGGACAAAAATGTGGCTGTAGGGTTAACAGCAACAATCCATATACCAACCTAATCATGAGGGTTATGACATCTAGCTAAGGGGAGGTCATTGTGGTTTTGCAGTTATCTTTCAGCAGCATTACAAATGACCACAACAGCGCCTGTGTGGTGTACCTCAGCAGATACATTCAGCAACTGTAAAGTCCACAACAGTACCTCACCAGGAGTATCAAAGAGCTGGAACACATGTAATGTGTCGCCTGATTAAACAGAATGCAGCTCCACACACTGCCATGCTGGCCACCCAGACACAAGCTGTGCCTGATGTAGAAAGCCATGTCTAAGCTGTCAGCAATGCACATGCCGTACCTTGTACAATGTGAATGGCAGGGAGATATGCACATGAGGGACCTGAACCCCAGCACTGACATACATAGGACAAGCTGTACTGCATTATCCATAACACAGAAGCCACCACCACGCATGAGTAAACTACCAGTACAGGTTATCCATAGAGTCACTCATTGATTCTACTCAACAGGGATCCTAACGAGTGGATGAGAGATGGTAGGTATACCCTGGGTATCAATGTTGTGTCACAGGTAGACAGAGGCACAGTATACAAAACAAGACATATGTCATGCCAAACTGCACTTATGATGTGTTGATGGACAAACACACTATCCAATAACCATTAGAAATGGCCTTGGGCACATCGGTAGTGTTTGCCAATGTACACCCATGTTGTGGAATACACTACTGCAGTTGGTTGAGGCCATTGTAAGTAGTTCACATCTGAACATAATGCAACATGGTCAGATAGGTTCATAGGTTCATACTAGGCTATCTGCCCCAAGGCAGTTCTAAGCCTAGCCCAGAGTCTGGTTGCGTACGCCACCCCTTATATGGAAACAGTACTGTGCCCATTAGTTTGACGTGCCTGTCTCCAGCAGTGACACAGTGACGATCCCCGGGGTAAACCTATGATTTCCCATCCACAGGTCAGGATACCTCTTGAACAGAGCCAGCAAGGTGCTGTGACTCACATGGACCGTGATTGTATTCCACAGCATAGGAGTCTCCGGTGATAAATCCACCCCTCCAACATGTCCAATGTACATCCCTGCTATGGTGTAAGTCACTTGCACTAGTGGTTCAGGTGGATCTGACGATTTTGAGGTAGAGCATGTCCATTAATCCCTGGTTGGACATGCTTGCATGTCATGCACATGTCACCTCTAAGCAGACAGTATGTGACTGAATAGAGCTGTAGTGTCTTCAATCTGGCAGCATATGACAGATGTTGGAGACCCTTTATCCTTTGTTGGGGACATTCAGGGTCTCCCCACTTGCTGCAGATGTCAGGTGAGATACATCCAGATAAGGCAGTGTACCAGATCACCGGTCCGATAAGTGAAGAGTACAGGGGAACAATGACCCACTAGATCTGGATGTGGATCCCTTCCTGATCATGTGGACAATGTAGAAGGTCCTACTAGCCACTTTAGCAATGTGAGTGTCATCAGAACAGTGACTGTCAACCTGGGTCCCCAGGTCCATGATAACCTTCCCTGTGCTTAGAGGATTGCCACCTATATGGTAGCTTGGGGTTACCTTGCTTTCCCTGAAGGGTATGACTACACATGTTTTGCAAGTTGACTTCAGGCCATGGCTCTGGCACCAGCTATCAGTGTCCGTGAGCCCCTTCTGAAGGATATCCATGTCTGATGCACTGTCCACTATGGCACCCAGTGTGCAGTCATCTGCAAACTTTGTCAGCCAAAGTCCTCCCATGTTGGACTGTACTTCTGAGAAGTAGATAACAAACAATAGGGGCCAAGGACTGAGCCCTGTGTGAGACCACATGTGACTGGCCTGGTGTCTGACATAGTGCCAGCAACTCTAACCCTGTGGGTCCTGTCCGTAAGACAGTTTGAAACCTGCTCTTGTGACATATGGGTGTACATTTCTGTTGGTAGGGTTTCCTACAATACCTGAGTGGGGTATTGTGTTGAAAGTGTTTTCAAGGGCAAGGTAGGCTCTATGGACTGCCTTTCCCTCATCAATGGCCTTAGTTACTGTTTTGATAATGTCAACCAAGTACAAAAGGCATGACTTGCCCTTGATCAACACAAACTGGGACAGGTACAATGTCTGCATGTCCTCCATATCTTTCTTCATGAGCTCCATTATGATCCTCTCCATAGCTTTGCAGACTACACTTGTTAAGCTTACGGGGCAGTAATTACCAGAGTCCATAGAGGCACTGCCTTTGTGCAGACATGCACAACTGGACCCTAAAGAGGCTGTTGTGCACAGTATGGAAATGTAAATCAGTGATAGGACTAAAGCCCAGGATAATGTCCACCACAGTGAAAGTACTGAACCACTACACTATACAGTACAACAGTGCTAGGTCAGTATGAATGGATGTTAACAATTGTATGCAAAGTATCCCATGCAAAACCTGCAGGCACAGTATAATCCCTGTTGTGTTCACAGGAAGCATCTGGACAGTAACTACACAACATGTCACAGAACACACAACCTTAAACAGGAGTTATTTTTTGGAGTTCACACTCATCCACAACTGTGATGGGCTGCATAGTTCAACATATGGAAAGCTCACACTGGGCATGCTCACACATTTAGTTCAAATGTTCCTCTTAACAACTGTGAAAACACACCACAGGATGCACATTCCCCATTCCAAACAATGAAGATGTCAGCACCCTATAAGTAGATCAGTAGAAAAGCTACCTCCCAGTAATCCGAATAGCGCTCTGCTAATGCGTCTGTCTCTAGTGTCATAACATAGTTAGGTAGGGGTTTGAATCCAGCAAGTGGCATGTGTGTGTGTGAATGGGGGTAAGTGTCTGTATAAGTGTGTATGAGAAGCACATCCCTTTTGGCAACTGTGGAAACACACCACAGGGAGCTCATTCCACTTTCTAAACACTGATGATGTCAGCACCCTATAAGTAGATCAACTGAAATGAAATCTCCTAGTAATGTGAATAGCGGGCTCCGCTAATGCGTCCGTCTCTAGTATCATAACATAGTTAGGTAGGGGTTTAAATCCTGCTACAGGAATGTATGTGTGTTAGTATGAGTGGGGTTTGTGTGTGTGCATAACGCTGTGGAGGGAATGTGCCTTTTGCCAACTGGGAGAACACACTACAGGGTGCACATCCCTCTTCGTAAACACAGATGATGTCAGCACCCTCTAAGTACAGCATTGGAAAAGATTGCTCCTACTAATGCAAATAGCACACTCTGCTAATGTGTCTGCCTTTAGAGTCATAACACATCTAGGTAGGGGTTTGGACCTTGCAAATGGAAAGTATGTGTTTTACTGTGGGTGGGGTTGGTGTGTGTGCACAATGGCGGGGGTGGGATGCCTCTTTTGCCAAATGGGGCTATGCACTGCAGGGTGCACATTTCCCTTAACAAACAGTGATGTTGACAGCACCCTGTACAAACAGAACAACAACACAGAAGGTGTTGTTACCAATGATGCATGTAAGGTTACACTTCAAGTAATGTCCACAAAACAAAGTAGGATAAACAAATGCTCCTTTTACTCTATCCAAACAACATGGCAACAGACAACTGACACTACTCAGTATAGTGCTACATGCTACTGTAACATGCAGATGTACCAGAATATACCTAGATAGTGTTTTGAAGCCTGAATGTGGCAAGTGTGTGGATGTGTTATGTTACTGTGTGTGCATTTCCGTATGGAAAACATGTTTGAGATATTGGCAATATTGTTGCAGACAGTTTAGGTGCAGATACCCCCCCCATTCTCCTACACAAGTGGAATTAGTTATCACAGATGACTGTAACCTCCCTATCCTCTCACACTTCCAGGTGGGGGCCACCCTCAACATTGCAGGACACATAGCATCACTGTTACAGAATGGTATCCCTGGATGTGTGCTACATTCACCCCAGGAGGACATGGCACCACATTACAGACTGATATTACTCCCTGGCCATACTACAGGATGTGTACCTGAAGAGTGCCATACATACACAGTGGTCCCACACCAATGAGGAGTAACCTCTACTGACCCTGGTATCTACTGCATCATATGCACAACTGGCCTTCTGTTCTAAGCTACGGAAGTGTCACATATGGGCAACATGTACAGCAATATTACATATGTGTATATTTCAGGACTATGCACACAAAACCTATCTCATAGACAGAGCTATAGATAGTGAACTATGATACATTTGGAGGTGTCACAGTAAACACAGTATTAACCTGCTACTTTGCATTACCTGTGTTTGTGGCAGCTGTTGCTGTGTCAGTGGTGCTTGCTTGCTGCTTGCTGTTTGCTACTCATGGTTTTGCTGCTGGCTGTCTGTATATTTTCTCTTTTCTCTCTCTCTCTCTCTCTCTCTCTTCCTCATTAGGTTTGTGCAATGACTGTATTGCATGAGTGGAGTGTGGGTACTGAATGCTTTTGTAGGTATCTGCATAGGTCCATGTGATGGCCCCTGCACCAATTGTAAGGCAGCATTTGCTAATTGCATGCAGCCAGGTGTGTGTTGATTGCATGTCTCACTGTGATTTCAGGACACTGCTATAAAAAGGTATGTGAGACAGGCGTAGCCCTTTCAGATTGTAGGGCGTGGACGATGCTGGTATGCTGTTGACAGTGTTCTGTGAGTGTGAAGGTTAGTATGGGAATCCAGTGATTTGGCCATTAAAACTTTGCTTCACATGCTTTGGATGGTACATCTCCTATATTGCCTTTATACTAATTCCTACTATTGACTGTTATATTTATTTTAGCAGAGTGTTTTTGTATGGCTGTCATGGCTTAGTGGTAGGTCATACAGACTAATGTTACCAAGGTCCTGGGTTCGAGACTGGCAGTGGGAATTTATTTTTGTCTCCAGACTTTCAAAATGAGTACAAGACATGTCAATCAAAGTGCCATAAAGGCACTTTTAAGCACTTTAAACCAGGTCTGCACTCGTTAGCATGAATGAAGAAGGAGGCGTGCCCAGTATGGCCTGGCCTTGGCAAAGAGGCAACGCATAGCACATATGCTTGGTCAGTAGGAACACTGGGACTGATATCCGCTCTGACTCACTCATACAGTAACAGGGATGCCTAACATGACACAACCTGCTTCCAAACGTACAGGGAGTGTAGTATGTGTATCCGACAGAGGTGGCCCTGCAGCACCACCTGAGGCATGAATGCCATGTGTTAAGTAATGTAATATCATGTACAATATGCACACCTGAGGACCCCAACTAACATCCATATCCACTCATATGACCCTGTGGAAACAGCTGCACATCATACAGTGATGTACATGTGCAAACACATGGAACAAGATACAAAATGAGGGTGACTAGCAATACATAGCATGGATAACCACACACCCATGTTTGTACCACAACAAGAAGCAACATGGAATAGCCATGGTCAAAAACCAATGGCTAAAACCGACTACTACTATATAGCTTGCTGCAGACCACTGTCCTAATAGCAGGAACTGCCCAAGGCCTATGTTCACAGGTTCATACTAGACTATCTGCCCTAGGGCATTTATAAGCCTAGCCCAGAGTTTGGTGGCTTCTGCCACCCGTGCAAGTTGATGGATAATATGCCCATTATTTTGCTGTGCCTCTGTCAAGCAGTGATACTGAGGTTATCCCTGGGGTATACCTGCAATCTCCCATCCATTGGTCACAATCTCACTTGAACAAAGCCAGTGAGGTGCTCAGCCTCACATGTACCAGGATGTTGTTCCACAGCATATGGACTCTCTGGGTGAGGAATCTGTCCCTTCAGCACATCCTATTAATATCTGTGTTGAGGTTTAGGTCTCCTGCCCTTGTAGTTCTGATGGATGTACAGGTCTTGAGGTGAAGCATGTTCATTAATCCTGGGTTGGACATAGTCTTGTATGTCAGGCACAGGTCACCTCTGAGCAGACAGTAAGCGACTGAATACAGCTGGAATTCCTTCAGTCGGGCAGCATAAGAAATATGTTTGAGACCCTTTCACCTCCTGTCGAGGAATATGTGGGCCCATCCAATCTGAATGGGGCATTGTATGCAATCATTGGTCTGATGAGTGATGAGTACAGGGAACAGTGACCTCCCTTGATCTAGATGTGAATCACTGCATGATGAGGTGGCCAATGTAGAAGGCCTTCCAAACTACCCTGGCAATGTGAGTGTCAAACAAAATGTCACTGTCAATCTGGGTGCCCAGGTCCCTGATAACGTACATTGTGCTTAGAGGATTGCCACCTAGATGGGAAGTAGTGGTAACCTTGTTCTTCCTGAAGGGTATGGCTATGCATTGTTTAGTGTGTAATGCAAGGCCATGGCTGTGGCACCAGTTAGCCGTCTCTATGAAACCCTTCTGAAGGATGTCTGTGTCAGATGGGTTTCCAACTATGCTTCCCAGTTTGCAGTCATCTTCAAACTTTGTCAGCCATAATCCTCCTGTGCTTGCTCGTACTTCTGAAAAGTAGATACTGAACAAATGTGGGCCCAGGACTGAGCCCTGTGGGACACCACTTGTCACAGCTCTGGAGTGTGAACTGGCACCAGCAACTTTGACCCTGTGTGTTCCGTCACTTAGCCAGTTTGCAACCCATGCTGTGATGTATGGGTTCACAATTAAGCTGGTGATGTTTTCAATGATACCTGAGTGGGGTATTGGTGAAAGCCTTTGCCAGGTCAAGGTAGGCTGTGTGGACTGCCTTGCCCACGCCAATGGCCTGGGTGAGTGTTTTGAGAAAGTCAACCAAGTTTAAAAGGCATGATCTGCCCTTGACAAAGCCAAACTGGATTGGACCCAATGTCTGCAAGTCCCCTATGTCTTCATTTAGAATTCCCATTATGATCCTCTCCATAGCCTAGCAGAACAGGCTTGTCAAGGGGATGGGATGGTAGTTTCTGGGGTTGGTGGAGGCACCACCTTTGTGAGGTGGGTCCACCATTGATGTATGCCACTCCTTGGGAACATATCCTGAGGTGAGGCTAAGATTAAACAGCTGCCCTAACTGCGGGTGTAATTACTCATTGAGTTCATGGAGCACACAACTGGGGACACCATCAGGTCCCATGGATAAAGTGTTTTCTGCCTTGGATTGAGCAGTTCCCACCCCAGCAGTGGAGATGTTTGGGCGGCTACAATCCTCTGGTGTACATACCCCCCCAGTTGGGGAGGGGAGAAATCTGCACTGAACCTGTCAGCCAGTATGTTGCCAATGTCTGTAGGTGCAGTGATATCAACATCATTCTGAACTAAGTCTGAGCATATCTGGGAGTTTCCTCCCAGGTTTCAAACATAGGTAAAAAGGCCTCATGATTGTCCCTGGAGTCCTGAGTGGGTTTACTCTCTAAACATGCCTCGGATGATTGTATGGGGAACCCAGTGTTTTACTCACAATGAGCAGGGGTGTCTTCCCCCATACGGATTACACTCTATCTTGTAGTAGCTCCTTCCTTGTGTTGTACAGCTTGTTTATGGCTAGGGTCCACCAGACTGGATGCTTGCCTGTGGTACAAAGAGTCATTATTATTTTGGATTGCCTGAACCATGCAGTCCTGGAGGTGCTGGTAGAAGGCATTTCTAAGTGATACAGTGGCTTGGGTAATGGTGTCCGCTGGCCTGGGGGCCTTGAAAGAGACCACACCAGTGCTCAGAAATGTGAAGTCGGCATTTGACAAGGTCTTCACCGTTTCTTTTCCCATCTGGGGTGTGGATGGGATGTGGACTCCCACTGAGAGTAGTCCATGATCTGACCTCACCAATGATGGGTATACATCTGGTGTTGAACAGTGTGACCCCATGTTTGTGATGATGTGTTCTAGTATGTTGCCTCCACTTGAGGGGATTGGGACCAGTTGTTCCATGGCATTTCAGTGTATGAACTCTTGGAACCTTTGTGTTAGAGTGTTGTGGCATGATTAGTGATCCCAGTCTATATGTGGATAGTTGGAATCACCCAGTAGGATGGTGTTTGGAGATACATTTATCCCCTTCAGTGTTTGCAGGATAGCTGTGTGAGGTACCTGAGTTTGAGCGGGTGGCATGTAACATGCTACAAACTGCAGAGCAGTTTTGCCTACGGTCACTGGCACCTGGATGGTCTCCGATGCATAGTGTGTTGCCACCAACCATGAGGTGAGGGTGTCCTTGATGAATATGGACACCCACCATCCTTCTTGTTGTTGTCGGGATGCTGGTGCCGGAATGCATGAGATGAGGTAACACCCGATAGTGCTGGGGTGCTGTCAGAAACTGTGAACCAGGTTTCAGGCACAGCACAGACATCAATGTGCTACATACTGAGAAGGGCATAGAGTGTGTGCAGCTTGAGGTAGAGACCTTGGGCATTGAGCAGCATCAGCCGTAGTGTCTTTCCTTTACTGTGTTCTAGGGTGGTAGGTGTAGAATCCTGTTTCCAGTTGTGATTGTATGGTCCATGCTGTCTGACATCTAGCTAAGGGGAGGTCATTCTGGTTTTGCAGTTATCTTTCATCAGCAGTAGAAATGACCACAACAGCCCCTATGGGGTGTACCTCATGCACACACATCCAGCACCTGTAAAGTCCACAACAGTACCTCACCAGGAGTATGACAGAGCTGGAACACATGTAATGTGTAGTCTGATTAAACAGAGTGCAGCTCCACACACTGCCATGCTGTCCACCCAGATGCAAGCTGTGCCTGATGTAGAAAGCCATGTCCAAGCTGGAATCAATGCACATGCTGCACCTTGTACAATCTGAATGGCAGGTAGCTATGCACATGAGGGAACTGAACCCCAGCACTGACATATATAGGACAGGCTGTACTGCATTATCCAAAACACAGAAGCCACCCCCACACATGAGTAAACTACCAGTACAGGTTGTCCATAAAGACACTGGTTGAGTCCCTCAACAGGAATCCTAATGAGTGGATGGGAGATGGGAGGTTTACCCTGGGTATCAATGTTATGTCACAGGTAGACAGAGGCACAGTATACTAAACAAGACATATGACATGTCAAACTACGCTTACAATGTGTTGATGGACAAACACATTCTCCGACTAGCATTAGGTCAAGATACCTCTTGAACACAGCCAGCAAGGTGCTCTGCCTCAAATGGACCAGGATTGTATTCCACAGCATAGGGAGTCTCCGAGTGATAACTCCATCCCTACAACATGTCCAACATACATCCCTGCTAAGGTGTCAGTCACCTGCACTAGTGGTTCAGGTGGATCTTCTGAGTCTGAGGTGGAGCATGTCCATTAATCTCTGTTTGGACATGGCCTCGCATGTCAGGCACGTCACCTCTAAGCAGACGGTATGTGAGTGAATACAGTGTGAGTGTCTTCAATCTGGCAGCATATGACAGCTGTTGTGGTTCCTTGATCCTTTAGGTGGGGGACAGACAGGGTGTCTCCAATTGCTGCAGATGTTGGGTGAGATACAGCCAGAATAGGGCATTTGACTTGATCACCGGTCTGATAACTGAAGAGTACAGGGGAACAATGACCCACTAGATCTGGATGTGAATCCCATCCTTATCAGGTGGGCAATGTAGAAGGTCTTCCTAGCCACTTTAGCAATGTGAGTCTGAGAAGAATGGCGACTGTCAACCTGGGTCCCCAGGTCCGTGATAACCTCCTCTGTGCTTAGAGGATTGCCACCAATATGGTAGCTTGGGGTCACCTTGCTTTTCCTGAAGGGTATGTCTACACATGTTGTGCACTCTGACTTCAGGCAATGGCCCTGGCACCAGCTATCAGTTACTGTGAGTCCCTTCTGAAGGATATCTGTGTGTGATGCACTGTCCACTATGGTGCCCAGTGTGCACTCATCTGCTAACATTGTCATCCAAAGTCCTCCCATGTTGGCCTGTTCTCCTGGGAAGTACATGACAAACAATGGTGGCCAAGGACTGAGCCCTGTGTGACACCACCTGTGACCAGCCTGGAGTCTAACATAGTGCCAGCAACTCTAACCCTGTGGGTCCCGTCCTTAAGCCAGTTTGCAACCCATCTTGTGACATATGGGTTTACATTTCAGTTGTGAGGGCTTTCCACAATACCTGAGTGGGGTATTGTGTTGAAAGTGTTAGTAAGGCCAAGGTAGGTTGTATGGACTGCCTTTCCCCAACAATGGCCTAAGTGACCAATTTGAAGATGTCAACCCAGTACAAAAGGCATGATCTGCCCCTGACCAAGCCAAAATGGGATGGGTACAATGTCTGCATGTCCCCTATATCTTTGTTTATGAGCTCAATTATGATCCTCTCCATAGATTTGCAGACTACACTTGTTAAGCTTATGGGGCAGCAATTAACAGGGTCTGTAGAGGCACTGCCTTTGTGCAGATGTGCACAACTGGACCTTAACCAGCCTGTTGTGCACACTATGGAAATGTAAATCAGTGATAGGACTGAAGCCCAGGATACTGACCACCACAGTGAAAGTACTGAAACACTACACTAGACAGTGCTACAGTGTTAGGTCAGTATGAACGGATGTTGACAATTGTGTGCAAAGTATCCCATGCAAAACCTGCAGGCACAGTATACTCCCAGTTTTGTTCACACAAAGAGCATTCGGACAGTAACTACACAACATGGCACAGAACACACAACCATAAACTGGAGGTATTTGTTGAAGGTCACACTCATCCACAAATGTGATGGACTGCAGAGTTCAACATATGTAAAGCCCACACTGGGCATGCTCACACACTTAGATAAATGAGACATCTTTCACACAACATGCCACAGGAAGGCTGAACTGGGCATGCTCACACACTTGGTCCAAATGTTACCCCTAGCAAATGTGAAAACACACCAGAGGATGGTCGTCCCCCTTTCTAGACACTGATCATGTAAGCACCCTATAAGTATATTGGAGAAAAGGATTCTCTCAGTAATCCAAATAGCGCGCCGTGCTAATGCATCCATCTCTAGTGTCATAACATAGTTAGATAGGGGTTTGAATCCAGCAGGTGGCAAGTGTGTGTGAAGGGGGGTAAGTGTGTATGAAAGAAACGTCCCTTTTGGCAACTGGGAAAACACACCACAGGATGATCATTCCACTTTCTAGACTCTGATGATGTCAGCACCCTATAAGTATATTGGAGAAAAGGATTCTCTCAGTAATCCGAATAGCGCGCCGTGCTAATGCATCCATCTCTAGTGTCATAACATAGTTAGATAGGGGTTTGAATCCAGCAGGTGGCAAGTGTGTGTGAATGGGGGTAAGTGTGTATGAAAGAAACATCCCTTTTGGCAACTGGGAAAACACACCACAGGATGATCATTCCACTTTCTAAACTCTGATGATGTCAGCACCCTATAAGTATATCAGGGGAAAGGACTTTCCCCAGTAATGCGAATAGCGCGCTGTGCTAATGCGTCCGTCTCTAGTGTCTTAACATAGTTAGGTAGGGGTTTGAATCCGGCAGATGACAAGTGTGTGTGAAGGGGTAAGTGTGTGGGTATGAAAGAAACATCCCTTTTGGCAACTGGGAAAACACACCACAGGATGATCATTCCACTTTCTAAACTCTGATGATGTCAGCACCCTATAAGTATATCAGGGAAAAGACTTTCCCCAGTAATGCGAATAGCGCTGTGCTAATGCGTCCGTCTCTAGTGTCTTAACATAGTTAGGTAGGGGTTTGAATCCGGCAGATGACAAGTGTGTGTGAAGGGAGTAAGTGTGTGGGTATGAAAGAAACATCCCTTTTGGCAACTGGGAAAACACACCACAGGATGATCATTCCACTTTCTAAACTCTGATGATGTCAGCACCCTATAAGTATATCAGGGGAAAGGACTTTCCCCAGTAATGCGAATAGCGCTGTGCTAATGCGTCTGTCTCTAGTGTCTTAACATAGTTAGGTAGGGGTTTGAATCCAGCCGATGACAAGTGTGTGTGAAGGGGGTAAGTGTGTGGGTATGAAAAAAGCATCCCTTTTGGCAACTGGGAAAACACACCACAGGATGATCATTCCACTTTCTAAACTCTGATGATGTCAGCACCCTATAAGTATATCAGGGGAAAGGACATTTCCCAGTAATGCGAATAGTGCGCTGCGCTAATGCGTCGGTCTCTAGTGTCTTAACATAGTTAGGTAGGGGTTTGAATCCGGCACATGACAAGTGTGTGTGTAGGGGGTAAGTGTGTATGATTGATATATCCCTTTTGGCAACTGGGAAAACACACTACAGGATGCACATACCCATTTCTAAACGATATCACAATTATGTATGGCTTTTGATTACAGACATGCCATGTGTGTTGTGCACACACAGAATGCCCATGTATGTGGGTTGTCCCTCACAATAATGCATGACATTGATTACACCGGTTATGGCAATGAACACATGATGTATGTGTGTGCCAAATACACATATGTACCTGTGACTTTCAATAGTTACCATGTGTGATGCCTGCCACATGTGAATACATGGTATTTGCACAGGGTAACATTATGACCGTGGTCTTCTGTGCAGATGCTGCATGTGGGATGTGTATATACAGTGTGAGATGTAGATGCTATCAGCCTAGTAGTGAGGGATGCACACCTGGTCTGGGGCATAAGGTCTACATGTTGTTAATGTACAGGAGCTGCATGTTTTCACCTGTTGTGGGAGTGGTAAGACAGTATTCCATAGCAATGCAGTGACTGCATGCTAAGAACCATTCAGCTAGGGTGTTGTAGATACACTTATTCATTAGCATTCAGTAATTTGTCGGAATCCCTGGTGAGGGTCTGATGCCAACCAAGGTCAGGGGTCTACCAGCCTGTGTCACTTGCTCAGTGATCCCTTCCATGTTCCCTATCACGTATCCCAGTGAGCGACATCCCACATCAGCTGTGGTGGCATGGACAATGACTGAGTCATATGTGTCCATGCATCTGACTGACTTGTATGTTGTTGTTACAGTTTGGCCATGTGTTTCCATCTCATACATGTGATGTACATCAATGGGTAGGGGATAGGGTTGACTGTGTACATGTGGCAGCTGTGACATTACTACATGACACACATATTCCACAACTGTACCATAGAGGTGACTGACAACTGACCTTTGCACATGCTACCGAGTATTGAGATTACATTGGTGATTGACAGCACATAGGGCCAATGGTGAAAAAGAGACATAGGTCCATAGGTTCGTACAGGGATATCTGCCCAGGGCATGTATCCACCTAGCCAGAATGTGCGTGCCTTTCAACATGCATTGTGAATCTGTCTTGCTATGCCCTTTTCCAAGGTTAGTATACTGTGCCTCTTTCTCACAGTGACACATAAGTGATACCCAGGGTAACCCTACAATGTCACATCCAGTCATTAATATCGCTCTTGAGGATAGTCACTGAGTCAGTCCGCCTAACCTCTATTGGGATAATAATCAGGAATGAAGGGTGCCTCTGAGTTGTGAATGTGCCCCTCCACCATGTCCTATGTATATCACTCCTGAAGTTCATGTATTTCCAGCGTGTATCCTGGTGGGATCTGGATATTCTGAGATGCAGCATGGCCATTACGTGAAGGTATGACCTGGCCTTCTATGTAAGGCACAGATTGCCTATGAAGAGGCAGTATGTCACTGAGTAGAGCTGCTGCTACTTTAACCAGTCAGTATGTGGCATCTGTTTGAGCACTTTGATCCCCTTGTTGAGGTACATATGTGGTAGCCCCAGTTGCTGCAGGTGTCTGGTAAGGTGCATGCCGACAGGTTCATCATAGTCAATTATGGGCATGATGAGGGATGAGTAAAGGGGCACAATGTCCTCCCCTGGCCTACATGTGGATCCCATGATGATGTGGCCCATATCACATGCTTACCTAACCACTTTGTCCATGTTGTTGTCAAATGGTAGGATGCTATCAACCTCGTACCCCAAGGTCCATAATTCCTAGGTCTGCACTTACTGGATTAACACATATGTGGTACATTGTGGTCATTTACTGTTTGACAAAGGGGATGACTATACTCTTTCTGTCATTCATGTTGAGGCCATGGCTGTGGCACAAGTCGTGTGTTTGCAAGAGTCCCTTTTGGAGGATGCGTGTGTTAGCTGTTGAGTTGATTATGGTGTTCGGTCTGCAGTCACCTGTGACGTGCTGAGCCACAGTACTTCCATGTTGGCCTGTACCTATGACAAATATATAATGAACATGACAGCCCCTAGGGCTTTGCCTTGTGGGACACCACTTGTACCAGGTTGGAGGCTGACATGGCTCCAGCAATTCTACCATGTGTGTTCTGCCCTTGAGCCACTGTGCAATACCCATAGTGACATAGGGGTTAATATGTACACTGGTGAGCTTCCTAGAATGCACAAGTGGGGTATTGTATCCAAGGCTTATGCAAGGTCCAGGTAGGCTGTGTGGACCTCCTACCCCTTGACAGTGGCCTTGGTGACTGTTTCAAACAAAGCAAACAGGTTTGATAGGCAGGATTTGCCATTGACAAAGCCAAACTGTGTATGGTGACATGTCTGTAGGTCCACAATATCTAGATATGTGAGGTTCTTGATGATTCTTGCCATAGCTTTGCAGACAAAGCTAGTCAGACATATGGGGCGAGTAGTGTCCAGGATCCGTGACGGCACCACCTGCATGTTGAGGGACCACTGTTGCTGTATGCCACTCTCTGGTCACATATCATGTATTAAGGCTGGGATTGAACAGTGGTGTTATGTCTGGGTGTAGCTCTTCTTGTGGTTCATGTAGGACACAGCCTGGGACACTGTCTGGTCCCATTGATGCAGTGTTTACTGCTTTGGGAAGGGCATCTCTTACCTGAGCATCTGTGATGTCAGGGGGGGAAAAACTGTGATGCGAGACATATGTTCCCTTTTGGTGTGGTGGGGAGAGAAGGCAGCATTGAACCTGTCCACTAGGATGATGGCAATGTCTGTGTGTTTTATATTTTGTGTGACATATTGTATTACCTCTGAGCATATCTGGGTAGTACCACCCAGGTTACTAACATAACTACAGGCAGCCTTGTGATTATCCTCAGTGGCTTGTGGAATCCTCTCTCAAAGATGGCCTTAGACAATCATATGGGTGCCTGTAGTTGTCTTCCAATACTCATCAGTGGTGCCTTCACATTTTGGGAGGTTGTTGTATCATGTAGTGGCGCCATCCTTCTATTGTATAGTGTGTTTATGGCTGGTGTCCGGCCCAGGACATCTGCCTTTGGAGAATTGGGTCATGCTTTCATATGTGGCTTCATGATCCATGCATTCCTGAATGTGTCCACAGAATGCCTCTATACAGGTATCTGCAGTCTGGTCCATATTTTCAACAGGCCTTGGGCCTTTGAAGGTTTCCACATCATTTATGAGGGGTGTGCACTTGCTTGACATGAGCTGTTGACAGACGTGCGCCCTCCAGACAGAGCAAGGGGAGGGTCACAGTCAGCTACCTGTTGGGACGTACCTCCCTGGACCACATGGAAAGAGACACAGAGGAGCTCTTACAGCACCCTGTCAAACTCAGGTCTCCCACACAGCCTTCATGCTGACACAGGAGAGTTTAGATTACTCTGCAAACACCATCATACTGGGTGATGCCAGCTACCCAAACATAGACTGTGTACATTACACAGGCCACAATACCCAAGCTCTAAGATTCCCATTGATCAGACATTCTTTGGCTATGGAACAGGTAACCAACCTTCCCACAAGAGGGGCAGATATACTAGAGCTGATCTTTACAAACATGAGTAAAAACTAATCACCACTGGGAGTATATCCCTCATTGTTGCAATCAAACCATATACTAATCACACTGGTGTTCTGGATCCCTCACATATGCAAACCTCCAACACATCGATGTGTGTGTGTGGGAAATGTCCCTATTAGCAACCGTGACAGTATCGTACAGGATGCAGATCCCCCTTTTGAAATAGTGATGATGTCAGGACTGTATAACTATATCACCTGTAGTAATGTGTCTTTCTTCAGTGTCATAACGTAGTTAGGTGGGGGTTTGAATCCTGCAAAGGGAATGTATGAGTGTGGTTTATGTGTGTGCACTATGCTGGGAGGGTTAACTGCCTTTTGCCAACTGGGAGAACACACTACAGGGTGCACATCCCTCCTCCTACACACAGATGATGTCAGCACCCTCTAAGTACAGCATTAGTAAAGGTTTCTCCAACTACTGCAAATAGCACACTCTGCTAATGTGTCTGTTTCTACTGTCATTGCACAGTTAGGTGTGGGTTTGAATCTTGCAAATGGAAAGTATGTGTTTTACTGTTGGTGGGGTTAGTGTGTGTGCACAATGATGGGGTGGGATGTGGCTTTTGCCACATGGGGCTATGCACTGCAGGGTGGTCATTACCCTTAACAAGCAGTGATGTTGATAGCACCCTATACAAACAAAACTACAAAACAGAAGGTGTTGGTACTGATAACACATGTAAGGTAACACTTGTTCAAGTAATGTCCACAAAACGGAGTAGGATAATAAAACAATTCTTTTATTCTATACAGACAACATGACAACAGACAACTAAGTGCCAGTACTCAGTATAGTGTTACATGCTACTTGAACATGCACATGTACCGAATATACCTAGATAGTGTTCTGAAGCCTGAATGTGGCAAGTGTGTGGATGTGGGATGTGTCTGTGTGTGCATTTCCGTATGGGAAGCATGTTTGCTGTGGCAATCAGGGTACTACAGTACCTGATGCACATTACATCTTCCAAATGATGAGGTTGCCTGCACCCTGTGAGTACAGGTAGAGAAGGGGATGCCAGTAGTAAACAACATAGTGCACTTCTGAAATGTGTACCTGTCATGTATCAACAGCTACTCATGTAGGGTGATAAATAATGGGAATGGCAGGTGAGCGTGTGCATGTGTGTGGGTAGCAGGGTGTGTATAAATGCATGTGTGACAGAACAGATACATGTAGCTGAATCTACATAACAGCACAAGATGCACATTGCCATAGTCAATGTTAGCATGTGATGGTGTGCTGCAGGTACACTTTGTTAAGTAGTATGGGTGCAGATAACAATTGAGGACATTCATACAGTTACTGCAGCAGGACTGATGGGATATACACACATTTATACTGCAACACACAACAGTTACCAACATGTTACTACTTATACACATCTATGTAGTCACCCTGTGCATCAGCAACGTGTTTACCTTTACCTGCACCGATGTTGTAGTATGCAGGAGGTGGCACAGTGTCATCATATGCACAGGGTGTGGGTTAGATATGCCCAAGCCGGCCACTGGTAACACCAATTGACATGTGTGTGTATGTGTGTTTGTGAGGGGCAGCAGTACAGGGTGGACCGTTGTTGGTGCAGTGTGTGTGTGTATGTGTTTGCCCTAGGTGTTAGGTTTCTGCATGTGTGTAAGCACGCACACAGTCCCACATAATGGCTGCCATGTACAGGGTTTTGTGGACAGCCACAGACTGCACCTGTCAGGTCATCCAAATCAGTGTCTGTGGGCACGGACACGGTACCTGTGCCTGGCAGGGTGCTATGGGCGTATCCGGTACTAACCCAGACTGGGTACTGTCATCGGAAGCAGGGGTGTGTTGACTGGACACAGTTCCCTGTTGGGACTGTCCAGAGCCACGTGCACGTGGTCTCCTGGGGCGTCTGGATGACAGCACAGACCCAGCATTGCTGGGGCTGGTGCTGGCACTTGAGGCGCACGAGTGGGCCCGTTGTCGCGGCCACTGCCAGCTGGTGCTCTTGCTGGCATACGGCCACATCGACGCCGCAAACGCACACCATCGCCCTGGCCCATGGACATCTGGTTGTGGAGCAGCTGTTGTATGCCCTCACAACATCTGTCAACGACATCTGTGAAGTTACGGATAGCATTCGCAACATCATGCATGCCGTCTGTCATGGCTATGCGACATGCTCTCAGCTCCCTCAGACCCTGTCTGGTGTACCTTTCCATACGTGCCTGTGCCTGCATGACAGTTCTAAACATAGTGGAGGTTGACATACCTCCCTGGGCACGTCGGCCAGAGGCAGTACGGCCACGGATGCCCCCCGAGAACCCATGGGCGACTGTCTGCGTGGTACCATTGGAGGCCTCTGCACATGGCTGCGTTGTGAGGATGCATGTGCCACAGGTACCACATTACCCTAATCTATGCCCACTGCTGACTGTCCATCACCTAGGGACAATGGTGATAAAGGATGTAACGGCAGGATGACTGTGCGCATTGACGGGGTTGAAAGCTGTGTACTGTCAATTGGCTGACCAATGGCGGACCCAGACACACCTTCCTGCACCATTACAGACATTTCATCATCATCAGTACCTGGGGCACAAGATTCAGGTTCCCTGCTGCAGGTCACCAGAGCAGCACCAGAACCTACGGGAGGAAAACATGGAACACAGATTACAGTCTCAATACATATTTGAAAGAGATGCACTTCAATACTAATGCACACATTCAGAAATGGACACATGCACTCATGGACACTAACACACATGCACACTTGGGCACAGGCACACTTGCACACATGCACACCCCACAGTAAACACACACATCAATACCGTGTTACACTACTCAATTTACTACCTGTCAATTACAGTTATTGTGGACACAGTCACCAGCATGTCTACTACAGAGTTACACTACTCTTCCTAGTTTTATAAATTGTTTTACAGATACTGTTAAAAAGACTCACCAGCATGTATGGCCTGCCTCGTTGATACATGGGAGGGACCTGGAAGTGTGAAGAGAGTAATGTCAGTGGGCACATGTGTGCCATTTGTTTTGCACATGATACAGTACAGTAGTACACTAGTTCCCTTATACACATCAGCTGCACATCATGTCTGTATATATATCATGATGACAGATACATACCACATGCACACCTTATGCGTGCATGAAGTAACAGCGTACAGAACAGTCATATGTACATACCAGGAGTTAACTCTAATCTCACCCTTACCTCTCTTCAAACGTCAACTCAAATTGTACTTCCAAAACCACTGGCTTTGTTCTTCTTGGAGTCCAGGCTAACATCCCTCTCCCTACTCTCTTCACCTTTAACCCCTCATTGTGCATAGAAACTAGCTTCTACCCTGTTTCTTTCACCTTGATGTCCTTCTATGCTCTGACCTACTTCTCCCATCCCTCCCACCTCCTCTTGACTGTCTTCCTTGTTTTCCTCACTTCCCTTCTTGACTCCTGCCTCTTCCATATCATTGTATCTGTCATACTCCTTCTACTTCTCTACCCTTCTGAGCCCTAACTATTATGTATATGGCTTTTGCCTTATTGCATAACCATTATGCTTTAGGTAGGATTGCTTTGAAACCAACAGTACATTGTGTATGACTCTAAACTGTTTGACTTCCTTACATGTATGTTTATTTAATTAACAGGCTGGTGTACAATTCTATTATGTTGGCTGTCTGTATTGACAACTTGTCTGTCTGCCTTTATTACGTTATGTGTGGAGCTTTTCTCCACAGGCCTCTACTGAAAATGAACTCATATCCAGCTAGACTATCTGGGTCAACAAATGTAAAAGTAATAACAATAAATGAATATGGCATCTTACCTGCACGCTCACTGTCTTGCTGCTGTGTGGATCCAACCTCCATCAGGATGCATGATGTTTGCTGTTGTTCTGGGGCTGGATCCACAACACTTAGCAGTAGCCCCTCCTGTCTGGTGAGGGGGGGATGTGGCCACCCCCCCACCTGTGGCAGCCTGTTGCCTGCGGATATCTGCAGCACGCTGGCGGACATTCCTTATCAAATCACTGCAGTGATGTCTCACCTGCTCATATGTCCTATCATGCATGCCAACATCATTTATCCTGCTAACGAGGCTTTGCCACAGTGCAGACCTCTCCTGCTGATTCTGGGTGGTGCGTGAGAACAGGATGGCATAGTCATGCACCAGGCTCTGGTGGATCACGTCATCCTCTGCAGCAGAGTACACAGGATTTCTTTTAGGTGCCATGTCTATCTGGAAAGGTACACAAACAGGTTATCAGCATAGTATCTCAACAATACATGGTACACATTCTATACAGGGTGTGTTAACTTCTACTTATTACTGATTGGTTAAAACCTGATTACAGTGTAGCTATCATTCTATGTCATTTGTACTAAGTACTTGGCCTTCAGACCAGTTGTTTTACATTAGGGAGGTTGGTGGCAAGCACTGTGGTGGCAGGACACATATCTTTCATCCATTGAAGTTGGGAACTGCTGATTGTGGGCCCAGTGTACAAGTGTATTACTTCTGGTATGGGCAGTTGTCCTTTAGGCCAGTTATTTAACATTAACGAGGTTTGTGGTCTGCACTCATGTGTGACAATAGGCTGTACTCTGCCATTCATAGCTGGGGACATCTGGTATCAGGTTTATAGTGCCTGCATATCTGAGCTGTATCTTACTGACATTGCTACACCTTGTTTGTTGTAGCAAACACTACATCCAGGCCTCCTGCATCTACCTTTGTTTATATGCTTGTTATCTGTTAGCTTGTTATTTCACTGGTATGCTACTTCCACATAGTACACATCTTTGCAACACATCTGTGACTCACTACTGTTATCTGCATTGCTTACTGTACGTACTTCCATGTTACACATGACAGCAAGTGACTGCTTGTCATTGTTGCATTTACTTCATTGTGACACATTGCACTTAGGTTACCTGGCATTTGCTCACTGACGCTTTTATATCAGTCAGCAGTTGTAGGTAATGTCAGTACACCCTCACTCCCCACTGGACCTTGTTTTCAATCATTACTGATTACAGAGTTCACAATAGTATTCTAGCATGTCCAGAGGTCAGTTGTCAGTTCCCTCCTCAGTCCAGCTGGTGAGTGTGGTACTCCAGAGACAATGTTAGAACAGATGCATGTACACAGACAACCCCTCCTCCTAACGACAAATTCAAACTCATGTGAGTGATGCAACCATATACCAGACTGGAGGCTAGGCTCTGTCTACTCAATACCGCCATAACCAGTCACGTGGCAAAGGGGATCACTCACTACACTTCCAGTCTCACGTAGACCTAACACAACAGTGGACCTAACACATGATCACACATGATCATACTTGTAGGCTCAGACCACAGCTCTGCCTATGCAGCAGAGACCTCCTATGCAGACATCCAGGCAACCACTACCACATAAACGAACATGTGCAACACATATCACACAAAGCCAATGTGCTGAACACTCACAGCCATTAACAGTTAACAACACACCTCATACACCTGTACTAGGTGCCTCTATGATCAGGCACACTCACATCACGATCACCAGGCTTAACGAGGTGAGGGTCACGGTGTGCAGCCTGTCAGTCACTATGACCTGCCACATAACACAAACAGTCAGGTAACCCCAAGGCAGGTACAGGTATGACTCAGTCAATGTCCATGCTGCTGTGAATGGCCTGACACATTCCTCCCTGGACTACATGACATGAGACAGTACAGAGCTCTCTGAGCACGTAGCCCGGGACAGTTTGACCCTGACCTTGAGTAGCATCCTACCCTCACCTAGAACAATGCCACAATATCAAGGCACAATGATCCCTTCCAACAATTGACTGACATACTGGTGTCATTCACAGGTGTGCCAATCCCTGCCATCTTGGGGTGGTATGCTTTGCTAGGGACAGCTTGCACCTGTCACCACAGTCCTATTGACATTTGGCGGAGCCTCCTGCTACACCCATAGTGCCTGTATTAGGCAAGGCTCATAAGGCAAACCCACATCCATTTGTATCACAAAGGATGAGGAAGTAAGAGTGATGCTACTCAACACTGGACGTCTAGACCCAAGGATGCACGCACCCAAAACCCTACCTAGCATTCTGGAGATCAATATCTGTGCAGTAACATGAACCTGTTTCAGGTTTCACAGGAGCACACCAGTACTACCACGTTATAGCTGTTACCATTCTTGTCGGCCACAACACTTGAACAAGGGAGGGGAGTATCAGTATTCAATGCAGATTCCCACGCCTCCACATTGGTGGCACAGTACAACATAGGTGTTAGGCCATTGAGTACAGTAGACATAGTTGGGGACCTGGGAAGAAACATGGTAGCAGTCTGTCATTTGTCTACCACATGGCCAACGTGGATTGACAGACATGTTATATAGCCCAGCTAATCATGACTGATTCACATGTATGGCAGGGGAGGTCATTGTGCCTCTGTACTCATCCATCATCAGGCCTATAATTGCATACAATGCACCTTTTGGGATGTACCTAACCAGACACCTACAGCAACTGGTACAGGACAACAGTACATCATCAAGGGGATGCAATGGCTCACACAGATGTCATATGCTGCCCAGGTAAAGTGAATCCAGCTGGACTCAGTGGCATACTGCCTGTTCAGGGGCAATCTGTGCATGCCATATACAGCCATATCCTACCTAGCAGTAATGAACGTGATGTACCTCAGGCAATCAGAGTCCCATACAGCCACATGCTCAGGAGAGCTGGACCTCAGCACTGACATACATGGACATGCTGGAGGGCATATTCCTAACCAACAGGCTCCCTTCACTCTGTAATGAGCTCACACTACTGGTTAGGCAGAGTCCCTCATTGACTCTCTTCCATAGGAATCTGGATGAGTGGATGGAGATCATAGTTGTACCCCAGGTATCACTTCTATGTCGCTGTTAGACAGAGGCATAGTATACTAAAGTCGGACAAGGGCATAGCAGCATAACTTGTGATTGGGTGGCAAAGACAAACACATTCTACTAGGCTTACCAATGCCCTAGGGCAAATAGCCTAGTATGAACCTATGAACTGTTCATTCTCAACTGTTCGAGCTCATTACAGAGTAAAGGGAGCCTCTCAGTTAGGAATTTGCCCTCCAGCATGTCCATGTATGTTCTATTCAGTCGCCACCGCTTGCTCAGAGGTGACCTTTGCCCAACATACAAGGCCATGTCAGACCCAGATTTGATGAATATGCTTCACCTAAAAAAATCTAGATCCATCAGAGCCACAAGGCCAGGAGACTTAAACCTCGACACGGCTATTAATAGGACATGCTGGAGGGATAGATTCATCACCCAAAGACTCCTATGCTGTGGAACAAAATCACGGTATATGTGAGGCAGAGCACCTCGCTGGCCTTGTTCAAGAGAAATCTTGACCAATGGATGGGTGATCGCAGATATACCCCAGGGATTACCTCAGTGTCACTGCTCGACAGAGGCACAGCAAAATAATGGGTATGGTTCCCCATACTAAAGGGGTGGCGTAAGCCACAAAGCGATGGGCTAGGCTTGTAAATGCCCTCGGGCAGATAGCCTAGTATGAACCTATGAACATGTGTGTACTGCTATAGTACTTCTGCCATATGTTGCATGTGTGTGTGTTGTGGGGATGCACAGGTAATGGCCAGATACGTCTGCACAGGTGACACGTGTGACACATTCTGGGTGTTCATCCATACATACTGGATGTGTGCTGCCATCCAACCCTGTGATGTGGACACACATTACTCAGCCTGGATATACATATCTGAACAACACCACAAGCACAATACACTACCTTGCTATGTATGCATGTTATTACACAGTTATTCAGTAGTTATGACAGTGATGCTATCCATGCAGCCCACTGGGCCAGTGGAAGCCACAACACACACCGCCAGCACATTTGCATATGCTTACCACAGACATCCCACATACTGCATGTACTGTGCACACAGTTATCTAACCCAGAACAACTGCACACCACTTATTAATCCTGTCCAGTGGACTACAGATACAGGCATATTGTATAACAATAGTAGGAGGCTACTGCAGCACAGGGCAGATTCACATGACTGGAAGGCATCTGTTGTCTGCAGTGTTAAGATGCTTCACATTCACCAAATGCACAGATATTGCCAACAATGTTGCAGACAGTTTAGGTGCAGGTACCCCCCCCCCCCATTGTCCTACACACGTGTTATTAGTTATCCCAGATGACTGTAACCTCCCTATCCTCTCACATGTCGAGGTGAGAGCCACCCTCATCATTGCAGAACACATATCATCACTGTTACGAAATGGTATCCCTGGATGTGTGCTACATTCACCCCTGGAGGACATAGCACCACATGACAGACTGATAATAATCCCTGGCCATACTACAGGATATGTACCTGAACAGTGCCATACATACACAGTGGTCCCACACCAATGAGGAGGAACCTCTACTGACCCTGGGAACTACTGCATCATATGCACAACTGGCCTTGTGTTCTAAGCTATGGAAGTGTTAGTTATGGCCCACATGTACAACAATATTACATATGTTTATATTTCATGACTATCTACACACAACCTATCTCATGGACATACCTATAGATAGTGAACTATGATACATTTGGAGGTGTCACAGTATACACAAGATTAACCTGCTACTTTGCATTACCTTTTTTTATGTGGCAGCTTTTGGTGTGTCAGTCGTGCTGCTTGAATTTTGCTTCTGTTGCTGCTGCTGCTGCTGTTTTTCTGCTGGCTGTTTGTATATTTTGTTTTGTCTTCTCTCTCTGTCTCTCTCTCTCTCTCTCTCTCATTTGGTTTGTGCAATGACTGTATTGCATGAGTGGAGTGTGGGTACTGAATACTTTTGTAGGTATCTGCATAGGTCCATGTGATGGCCTCTGCACCAATTGTAAGGCAGCATTTGCTAATTGCAAGCAGCTGGGTGTGTACTAATTGCATGTCTCACTGTGATTTCAGGACACTGCTATAAAAGGGTATGTGAGATAGGCGTTGCCCTTTCAGATTGTAGGGCGTGGACCATGCTGGTATGCTGTTGACAGTGTTCTGTGAGTGTGAAGGTTAGTACATCTCCCATGCTTCATGCTGTGTTGTAGATTCAGGTTGCTGCATTTATCTTGCCTGTTCCCTGTAGTGAGTGTGTATGCATACTGACACCTACAACTATATGTCATATGTATTGCTATATAAATATATATATATATATATCTGTGTACATATACATACTTTCATATATGTACATTAGCTGACATTATTGGGTACAAGCTAACAATTAGCAGGGCTGTTTCGTTAACACTACTCTAGTATGGGAATCCAGTAATTGGGACTATAAAAGTCTGCCTGACATGCTTTGGGTAGTAGACATACTATATTGCCTTTATCTTCATTCCTACTATTACATGTTCCACTTATTTAGCACTATATTCCTGTATGAGAGTCATGGCTTAGTGGTAGGTCATACAGACTAGTGTTACAATGGTCTTGTGGTAGGGCCTACTAGTATGCTCATATTCTGCTTTTGAGTTGAGTATAGGGCCTATCAATCACAGTGCTGGAGGCACCTTTAAGCAGTTAAAGGGCTTAGTAGGTCTCACAGGAGCCAGGCTGTGTTGCAGATTCTGGTTGCTGCATATATCTTCACTGTTTCCTGTAGTGAGTGTGTATGGCTACTGAGACCTACGATTATATTTCATATGTATTAATATATATTTATATATATGTATGTGTAGATATACATACCTTCACATATGTACATTACCTTACATTATTATGTACAAGCTAACAGGTAGCAGGGCTGTTTCTGCTCACACTGAACTAGTATGGGAATGCAGTCATTTGGCCATTAAAACTCTACCAAACATGCTTTGGATAGTACATCTCCTATATTACCTTTATACTGATTCCTACTATTACATGTTATATTTATTTTAGCAGTGTGTTCTTCCAAAGCAGGCATGGCTTAGTGGTAGGTCAAACAGACTAATGTTACCTAGGTCCTGGTTTCGAGACTGACAGTGGGAATTGTTACTTTGCAAACATTGAACTGAGTACAGGACCTGTCAATCAAAGTGCTGAGGCCACCTGTAAGCAGTTAGAAGGGTAAGTAGGTCACACAGGGGTCAGGCTGTGTTGCAGATTCAGGTTGCAGCAATTATGTTAACTTTTTCCTGTAGTGAGTGTGTATGGCTACTGAGACCTACGATTATATTTCATATGTATTAATATATATTTATATATATGTATGTGTAGATATACATACCTTCACATATGTACATTACGTTACATTATTATGTACAAGCTAACAGGTAGCAGGGCTGTTTCTGTTCACACTGAACTAGTATGGGAATCCAGTAATTTGGCCATTACAACTCTACCTGACATGCTTTGGATAGTACATCTCCTATATTGCCTTTATACTGATTCCTACTATTACATGTTATATTTATTTTAGCACTGTGTTCTTGTAAAGCAGGCATGGCTTAGTGGTAGGTCATACGGACTAATGTTACCAAGGTCCTGGGTTCGAGACTGACAGTGGGAATTTATTTTTCTTAGCAAACTTTCGAACTGAGTACAGGACCTGTCAATCAAAGTGCCATAAAGGCACTTTTAAGCACTTTAAACCAGGTCTGCGCTCGTTTGCGCGGAGCTCACGCATGCACACTGGCGGTGAGCTCTGCTAACACAAGCGCACACCCGCTATTTTATTTGAAAGAAAAGAAAAAGGGGTGACAGGAAAGTGGTGAAAAGGGGTCACAAAGAGGGTAAGACAGTAGGGAAAGAAGCGTGGGATTTGCAGGAAGGGTGTAGGTAAGGCCCATAGATGCCCATGTCTTTTGCAGCAACAGCTGTATATTTCTATGTATTTTGGTGAGACATTTGAAACCTTCCACCTCTGAGAGAGGTGTCAGGACAACATTAATATTTGTTGTACAGCCAATTGTAATTAACAGTTTAGATGTCCAGCGGACATGTCTGCGACATGGACAGCTATGTATGGGCGTAATTTTTGTGGGACAGAGTGCCCTTTTTTTTTTACAGGTGAGAGTGGTATGACAGGTGAAGGAAGTCGGTAAAGCTGGGGAGGTAGGTTGGGTAGGTTAACAGACAAGACAGACAAGACGATACAGGGACGGTGTATGACACACGTGGGGGTTACACAATTGACGGGACGGAGGTTGGGATATCCGAGATGCACGAGCCCACAGATGGCAACAGTGGAACTGATATCCCCACCCATAGGCAGTTGCCACTGTTCCTTCACAGCCCAGGACGGGGCTGTGCTGGGGCTGTGTGGCGGGCAACGGCCGGGCCGTTAGCTGTGCCACACGAGCCTCGAGCTGGCGTAGGGGTCCAAGAACAGTGTCTTGGATCTCCCACGCACCACAGACCGGACACCGCGGAGGGTGAGTGGGCGAACCCCTCCGGCCACACTTGCAGAGGGGACGGGCCCCATCCCCTGCAGCGCTTCCACCCGAAGGTGGCACAGGGCCACCGGAGGGGTCCGCCTGGGCACTAGTGCCAGGTGCAGTCGCCAGCTGAGGTGGGAGAGGTGGGTCCGCTGGGACCTGCCTTCCCAAGCGTTCTAGGTTTGTGAGTAGTTATGTTAGTTTGGGTTAGTGGCATTTTATTCCATTCAGATTAGTTGTAACAGCATGCATTGGTATTCCCATCAAACAAACACCCAGATATGAACACCATTGAACAAGGGGCATATCAATATCACATGCATTATTTGAACAGCAAAACACAGTCAAACGACATGCAGGGTTGATTAATGGCAACAGGCCATCGATTTGCAGGTATGCACAGGGCACATGCACGAACAGACATGCATATATGTTTGAACGGACAAATGTCCATGATTAATGAAATGTTCACATACCATTATTTAGTGGATGTTGTTATATGGAATTACAGGGTTGGGTGGGGATAGAAAGTGATGACACATTCATATGTTAAACATTGATTCACATTTATCATAGATACACAATTAAGTTGAGGCTGATGTTTCAAAATAATCTTTATTTGACTGTCATGCTACACCTGTTACACATACATCACTATCCTACTTATTTTGAATTTGATCAGATACATCATCCTGCTACACTTTGATGACAGGACAGGGGACAACTATGGCTGTTTAGTCTGTCAGATAATCATTCATTCTATCTGCAAATTGTTTACTGTTATCACCATATACAGATTTTGAGCTAGACATTCAGATTCAGACACACTGAAATCAGTTTGGGATGTTAATTTGTACTTCCCACATGCATTTAGTTCTGTAAAACACACTGAGGCTTATATATTCAGGGGTTATTACTACTTTATTTATTCATACATGAGCCTTTCTGTCACTCTCACACATTCTGCAACTTCACAGTTCAGGTTGGTACTTCTAGGCTTTGTTCACATATTAGACCTGTGGTGATTCAAACACTTTCCAACAGCCTCACTTCTGTCATGATTCAGCATTTGAACAGGGGATATATCTCACATGTGACTACCTCAGATTGTGAAGCTGTACTCTTGAGACTACTGCAGGTTACAGTATATTTAATTAATGATGGGACATCTGTATTACAGCACTGTTTAATTCTATCAATTATATTTCCAGTTACACTTGCATACTGATGAACTTGTTGCAGCCATACCTGCAGACTTTCAATTCCTGCTTGCACATTATATTACTTTTAATCAATACACTGCACTGTTCTGATACATGGTACATAATAATATTTATTTACAAGTACTGGGTGGGGTTACTAACCTGCATGGTGGCGCAGCCGCACCAGCCTTCTGGCGTGCATCTCAACATTCGCAGAGCGGACACCTGCAGCTGTAATACAAAGGGAATAATATTGGACTACACATCTCCATGGTATCAGCTGGTTGAAATCCTTACATACATGGGTAAAATGTGACTTACTCAGTAGTGGGGCGTTGGGCATTTGCCGGGCTTCCTGGATCCAACGGTTCAATTGGTCCTGCTTGCGTCTCTTCAGGTCCGCATGGTGGTGACGGACCTGCTCACCAGTGCGTGGAATGCCAGTAGCACTGGTCAGATCACGAGCCAACTGGTCCCACGCCTCTGCCCTATATACTCCCCATGAGACCTGGCCCTGCATGAGTTGGGCCTCGTGATTATGGACAAGGAGCCAGACCATGTATCTGGACTCCTCAATGCCCCAACGCTGTGCTCGAAAGCAACGTCCCTCACCTACTCCACTCATGCTGACTGCAAGTCTGTTCTACAATCAGTTATGCTGTGTATTCCCGCCTATGGGGCTTATATATGCCGCTTTTCCCGCACATTTCTCTGATTGGCCGTTTTGGAATTGTATCTACTTCACTGAAAATGCTTTCTCATGCTCCATTCTGGGTTTTATCCCGTATATATGCTATTTCTGCATTTCTAGGTATTGCTGTCATGGCCTGGTGGTTTAGTTCCTTGACTGTAGTGCATGGTATCTTGGGTTTGAATCTGGCAACTGATTTTTGCTTTTCCTGACAGAAATGAGTTGAGGACCTGTCAATCAAACATGCCAAAAGCACTTTTAAGCACTTTAAACCTGTTCTGCGCGTTTGCGGAGGTAACATGCGCACTGGCAGTTAGCCTGTGGGAGCGCGCGCAAACGGTGTGCGCTGGGATAAATCTTAATTGGCTAGCGACACACATGTTCAGCTAATTGCACACAGTTTCAGCCTGTTTACCCGCTGCTTGGCAACGGGCACGCAGTTTGCAGCTTTTAAACACTACTCAGCTACGGGCACTCTGTCTCACGGCAGCTTAGCTATCAGTACATTTCTGACTATTTTTATTCTTATGTTACTTCAAAATGCTCTATTTCATTCCATTTTACAAAAGGGAATACATTTACATTTGTACAATACTGTCAGGGGCTTTTAGTGCTTATTTACAAAAAAAGGTTGTTGTAGGGGCTCGAACCCTGCCTGCCTACTCTTAGGGCGGCTACTCTACCACTAAGCTATTATTTCTTGGCTTACTTTGCATATTTAGTTCTTATATCCTTTTCCACTGACTGCTAACTGTGATTGCGCTTAGTAGCACACCCGCACACAGTAGCAAACATTTACGGGGTTTAACAAAAAAAAAAGGTTTTAATTTACTTTTATGACATCTCTTCACTTTATACACTGATGGCCAGTCGGGGCATGTGTTGTATAGTGTGTTTATTCACATTTTCATGGCCTTTCTCGTGGCTGTTTACTTTCAGCCATTCTAGTCTTCCGGGGGCGTGTCCACTTGCAGAGCTTAGCCTACAGACACGCCCCCTACTCTCTTACACGGACCGTGTAAGAGTTACTAGTGTGATTCAGCATGCCTCATGCACCTCATGCATATGCATGACATGCTGACATACAGTTTAACTGCAGCCTCCGTGTAAGAGTTATAACTCTTACACGGAGGCTTCCTGAATCTGGCCCATTATCATCTTTAGTAAGATTACTTCTCCTTTTTAACTGGCCCTTAACTATGTACAGATTTTAAATCCAAGATAAAGGACAGTCCCCCTGACAGGCAAACACTCCTTCCAAAAAAAGTTAGGAAATAAATATTGGATAAGTCAGTTATGGAAGAAGTGAAGCTAGGCAGTCCACAGATGTGTCGCTCTGGATAACTCCAAGATGAATAAATCAAACAAGATACATCCAAATAAAGCGTAAAATTCTGTAGTTCACACAAACAATTTATTGCAACGGACAAGCGCTTTCGCTAAACATAGCTTCTTCAGGTCACTTTAATAAATGCAGGAACAAGGTTGTTCAATATATAGGCATGTCAATCAACCAATATATGAACCAATTACAAATTTAAAAGGGAAATATAAAACACAAAATATATGTGTGTATGATGTATAGATCTAAAAACATATATAGCAATCCACCTTTGTTAACAGCTAGGCTAAACTTATAAGGTTGTGTATATGAAGAGGAAAATATATGAGAATAATGAAATATCTATATACTATCTATATAATAATGTGTATAAATATAAAAAATGTAAATATAAAAAACAGGTCAATGTGCCATGTATATCAATATATATTGTTTCCATAATGCATAGATGTTCTACGTGGCTAGTATAAATGTTAAAAATACTAGTTTATGCATCATGAATAAATACCAGTGCTTAACAAGGCACTAAAAAATCATTGGGTGGTGCTGTCATAATATGTTCTGTCACATTACAAAAACAGATATATGACAGTACTTGAGTCATGTCTTAGTCCAAAGACAGAACATATAAATATGCATAAATAACATGAACGTGAACCACAACAAAATATACTGAAAAAAAAAATGAATTAACCAAGGATGACATAGGTACTGTAAACTTTAAAATAGTTAACCTCTCTAATTATGAATTATCTAGACAGGAATGTTGTGTACTAAGCAAAGGCTGGAATTTAGCTCCTGTTCAGCTGTAAATGAACTAATACACTATGTTAGAAGCCTTAAATTTGACATAATGTTTATCAAACTCAGTGAAGTAAAAAGTGAATTTTACAAGCCTAGTTGCTTTAACCCACCATTATGTAAGGAGTTATAAATGTTTTTAAACGTATGTGAAGCACAAATAGTTGAAACATTGGATAATAGAGCTGGATATAAGTATTACAACTTGACTAAAAACGGGAAATATTGTTTTGATAAATTATATAAAAATGAAGAAGTACTGATATTTAAAGCTGATAAAGGGGGTCTTTGGTAGTACTAGATGGGGGAGAATATGAGTATAAAATGAGAGAGTTGTTAAAAGACAAAAAATTCTATGAAAAATTGACATTCTCAGATATAAAAAAAGGATATGCTCTTATAGATTCTTGTGTAGAAGAATGGTCCTGCACTGGCAGAATAGATAAAAAAAACAAGAAAGAATCTAACTAATACCAACCCTAAACTAAGTAAGATCTTTGGTATACCAAAGATCCACAAAACTTAAAAGAACCCCCTGGTAAGGCCTATTGTTGCAAGTGCTAAAAGTAAGACTGAAGGGCTATCTGTTTTGGTGGATTAAGTGTTACAAAAAGTGGTACCTAAAAACATTGCATATATAAGAGATAGCTTTGACTTTTTGAGTAAAATTGAGACTGTAGTTGTGAATGAAACTGATGTGTTAGTTACATTAATAATGTATGCTCATATCTTAAGTTTACTTATAATTATGACATGCACAGAATGAACTATTTAGATATTACTATTTATAAGGAAGTCAATAGGTTGATATTTAAGATTTATAAGAAAGGCTTTCAGAACAACATGTACTTACATTACTCTAGTTTCCATCCCAAGAAAACAAAATATAGCATTGTTAAGGACCAGTTAAAAAGGATAAGCAATCTTACTAAAGATGATAATGTCTTCGTGCAAGAAGCTGAAAACTTCTGTAAAAGAATGGAATGTAGAGGGTATCCTAACAAGGATATGAATAAGTTGTTAGAGAAAGAAATAGATGAAAGAAAAGTATCTAAATGTAATAGTACAAAAAGAAGAGAATGCACGCATAAGACAGCACTAGCAGTGCAAAATTGTATTGATTCTAAAGCTATAAAAGTATTATTAGTAGAAATTGGGGTATTTTCAAAACTAATAATGAAATTATTAAAAAGATAGGTACAGGGCCCAGGTTTGTACAAAAGAAAGACAAAACAAAGATTTCTTTCAAAGTAAACTGAATAGAAAAATACAAGTTGAAGGTAAAAAAAGAATGAATAAGTGTTTCAACTGTAACATGTGCAATTATTTGTATACTGACTCTAGTGAAATTGAAGTGGGAAACTATGTAGTCAGAATACCAGGAAGTGCTAGAGTACTGTTTGCAAGTTAAATTAAATGCATGTTTTTTCCCTGGTCTCAATAATAGAGAGGGATTTGTTATGTACTTAAAAAGAAAAGTGTTAAAACACTGACTTTTTTAGAACTTTTTTAGAACTTTTGTAGAAGTTTTATTTCTCAATTTAGCCTAATTATATCATGTGACTAGGCTTTTTCTTTAATTTAGCATATTTTATCATGTGACTAGTCTTCTTAACTTAGATTGGATGTTGTTGTTTGATGTATCCCAAGAATGGGTATTTAATGTATGTAATGAACAATGAATTTTAGTCTGAAGAAGTCTCTGAAAGTGAAAGGAGACGAAAGCGCTAAATGAAGTCATTGTCTTGTTAATAAATTGCCGGTAATCCTACAGATACTGCAATTTATTTTTTATTATATTTTGTACGTAGTTTTTTGTAATGGTAGGAGTGTAGTTTTAGGGAGTGAGGATGGATGTTTATATGTAGGTTAGTTGTGATGATGAAGGTGTAGAGAGAAGTAGAGTTTGTCTTATGTGTGGTTGAGGTGGTGTGATGGGGATATGTGTAGAGAGGATTGTCATGGTATGAAGTAAGGTGAGTGAGTATTAACAGAATAGTAGTATTGAGTGTGTAGAGATGTGTTGGAGGAGCATATTAAGTATGGTATTAGATATATTAGTAGTATGAACAATGTGTAACTTTAATTAGTTATTGGTTAGAACTACCACATCAACTAACATATGCAGCTTCTTACCATCTGTAAAATTATCCAGCATCCATCTTCTTGTCAAGCAGTAAATACCATTCTACACAACTGTGTTCCCAGTTAATCATTATGAGCCAATGACCAAAAACTCCTGTCTGTCCACAAACCTATCAGACCTGCTGTGTATTTTCTGTATTTTTTACTATGTTGCTATTGCCCGGAACTCCTTACCTGTATCCATCAGGTCATTAACTACCCTCCAGTTTTTTTTTTTTAAAGCATTCTGAAAGACTTCCTAGCCAAAACCTGCCTCAGTTCTGGGTCAACTCCAGGTAAACTATATCCATAAATAGGAACAAGTGCCTATTCATAACTAACAGCACCTTACTCTCCCTTCTTCAGTCATTTCCTTACTTCAGTCAATTTCTGTCTTCTGACTCTCTTTCTAACTATGGCATAATCCTGTTCTTTTTCACTCTTCATATTGTAATTCCTGTTTGTGTTATACTATTGTAATTCCTGTTTGTGTTATACTAAATTACCTTTAATTTCTCTATAAACTTGCTAATATTTCTCTAAATATTAAATCATTTTCATATAAGTTGCAGCTATTCTTAACCAATGTTTTCACATTATGTCTAACTTGGTATAATTATTTAAACTGCAGATGTTTTTGTATTATTTTTGATGTTTGTAAAATTTTTGTTCTTAAAATGTTTCTGTAACACTTTGGAGTTTTTATCTCCAGCACCTTCCCAGTCAGATTTTCTCAGTAATCAAATGTCAATAAATAATAAAAAAATGTATCCATCTATCTATCTATCTATCTATCTATCTATCTATCTATCTATCTATCAACCTATCTATTTATGGTGGCAGTTTGTATGAGTAAAAACTCTTTTTGCCTTGTTTTTCAGCCAACCAGCTGCTTTATGTGTGAGATTGAGGTAGAGTGGGGTCTGGGTATTTGCACTTTCCCCACTGCTGTACAATCTTGAAGTTGGTATATATAATTAACAGGGAGTATGGGGAGCTCAGCTCCCCATGTAGGGATTGCAGACCCCCCTGTAAAAAATATTGCTTTTTTGTTTATTTGGTGATCTTTTTTTTTTTGCTTGTTTTATCTTTTTAAAATTGATCTAAATAGATATTTTTTTCTTGTTCCCTTTTGGACCATTCAATATTTGAAGTGACAATCTTGTATACATATGTATAGATAGCTATAACTATAGATATAGATATTATTAACTTCCTTTCTTTTTAGAGAAGTAGTTCAGAGGAAATACCGCAAAAATAGTGATATGGAGACTCTAAAGGTTCACCCCGGAGATGAGAAAGTGGAGACTAAAATCATTTATGCATGAAAAACTGCTCTCAACAGAGAAATTCTCTCTTATAGGAATGATCAAAGCTCCACTCCTCAAAACGTCCTTGTACCAATCACTACCTAGCTAGACTGACCAGCCTTAATCTGAGTGGTTGCAGTAACACCCCTCACCTGATGAGGTCCCTGCATTTGTCAGAAATTTAATTAAAAAAGTCTTCACTCTAAAAACCAAAAAAAAGGCTATTCTACTTTAAAATGTTTCTAACTGGTTGCTACAATGTAACAAGCATTGTGCTATGGTCAGCCTATTACACAATGAGTGATTCAGTACTTCACCTGTGACCAAAAATATATTATTGTCATTTGTCAAAATACTGGCATTTCATTAATAAATGACAGTATGTTAATGAATATTGCTGCTATACTTCATATCTCTCAACTATCCAGAACTTGGTAAGATTTTTTTCCTGATATTTTTGGCCTGTTCTTCATAAAATTTGTGATTTTTGGGCAAATCCATGAGGATTGAAAATTTCAGTTTTATTTAATTATTGTTTACTGGCAAAGTCTGATTGGGACAGAGCCCATTTTCAGCAGAGGCCCAGGGAGAAAATCTCCAGACGCATGTCTTTGGAATATGGGAGGAAACTGGAGCAAACTCACATGAATGTAGGGAGGACATGCAGACTCCACCCAGAAGACACTCTAGCTGAGAATCAAACCAGGTAACCTCTTGATGTGAGGTGACAATGCTGTTACTCCACTGCTCCACCCTGCTTTTAGAATTCATATCCCTTAGAAATTGCATGCCAATGAAAAACATATTGTTCTACCAATTGTTTAAATTTATATGAGACATTTTTAAGATCTGTCCCCAATTTTGGATCTTTGTCCCCTAATTATTTTTGGCTTTGTTTGGAATTATTTCACTAAGAGGTTGAGTGGTATGCTACACTCCTGCTTCATCATCACTTGCTGATTGCAGCCCCTGACAGCTTCAGGACAAAGGAAAAAAATGGTTTTCACCTTGAAGACTAAGAGAAAAAAAAAAACAGTCAATCAGTAATGCCAGACTTTAGAGATTATTTTTTACATTGTTTAGGAAATGCATGTTTATACAAAACCAGTTATTCTGTTAGCATTTTAGGTGACTGAATAGTATTTTAAAAAGATGCCCTTGATTTTGGACATTTGTTCTGCCATTATTTTTGTCTTTTTCCAAAATTCTTGAGTAAAGAAGATGAGAGGGATGGTTGTAGACCGAAGACCACAATGTAGGTTGAAGAGGGAATAAGTTGTAGAAAAACAGTTGCTATAAAAAAGTAGAAGACTTTTTTCCAGGTCATGGAGACAAATTGAGCCTCACAATTGCTAAGGGCGGCTCTTTTAGGTAGACACATAGTAACTAAACCCCAAGAAGAAAGAAAGATAGAAAACCATAAGCTCTTTGAATGACCACAGAATACCTCATGCTAGCCCAATAACATTAATCTCCTCCCCAAACCAAAGCCTTATCAACATGCCTGCCCTCAAAAGGTGATCCTTAATTGAAACCCGATGTAACACTCCTCTTAGATAGAGTCAGTGGCAAATCCAAAAGTAAATGGGCATAGCCAATTACAACTTAAATATTAGTGCTATAACTTGAAAACTTGACAATAAAGTAAAATGCAAATTGACATGACTTTTCTGATGTAAAGAAGTCAGTTATACTAATCATTGCCATTGTTCATTGTGTAATTCCTCTGCCACCCCCAAAATCATCAACTCTAAAAAGGGGAAAAGCCCAGAGCAGCATATAAATCCACCAAAACAGGGATTTTTCTGAAAGTCATAGACAACTGACAGGTAAGCAGCCTGGATAGGAAAGCAGCTGACTTTGCAACACATTGGAAGAAACAGACGAAGCAGAAAATGCTGTGGTTGACAACTGGCACACTTTCTATTTATTTATTTATTTTAAGTTTTTACTGTTTGAGGTTACTAGATCTCAGTAAGCAGTTTAGATAATATTTGTATTGTTAATAATAACAACGTGTACCTCGGTAGGAAAAGTGCTCCCAAACAATAGTTAATGTAAGATATGCAAACCAAAACCGAGAGTAAGTAAGAGAGCACAGCAGATCAATTAACCAGGATTCCTTGTTGAATAAAAAGACTTTAATCCACAGTTCCAAAGACAAACACCATGTATAATATAGTGCTGCAGCTGATGAGCGCTTTCACTCACAAAATGAGTTTCTTCAGATCAATTTGCTGCTACCCATAGTGCCCCTATAAATACATACATCAATAAAATCAATTGAATAGCAATTAATCATTAAAGTTGTATACTGCATACTAAAATCAATATAGATCCTAAGATATATTACTATATAATGTGTCTATTGAGAAACTTATATAGCTTATACAAGGTAAATAAATACTTAAAATTCCTATAATAGTATTTGTATAAAAAACATATAATATGAACTGGGACAAAACATATCAGTATAATAAGATGTGAGTGACCAGACATCAATAATGTAGCTACTGTACAAGACGTCTAACGTGTTACTCTAGGCTACCTATATTTAATGTTTATATTCCTTCTTTTCTTGAGAGCTGGTTTTATTGAAGCTCTCTCATTCAGGCCAGATCCCCTATCAGCCCTCAGTCTTGTTATCCATTTACTTTCCCTATCTTCTGTGTGGTTCCTTATGTCACCACCTCTAACACAAGGTTCAATCATTTCTAGAACCCTGAAGAGGAAGCTATGTGTATCCCCTGATTCTACTACATGTTTGGCTAGTGCATTCATTGTATTCCCTTTCCTCATGTGGTATGTATGCTCACGTATCCTATCTTTGAGCTGTCGGTTAGTTTTGCCTGCATAGAACGCATTGCATACTTGGCAAACTGCCAGATATACAATGTTCATACTAGTGCATGTCGCATCCACTTGGGTCTTAAACTGTGTGTGTGAGTCAGGGTGTACAAATGATGTAGCGCTGTCAATGTATGCACATTGATTACAACGCCGACATGCCTTGGTATAGCAAGACTCCACTCCCTTCTCATCCTTCTTTGAATAGCATAGCAGTCTTTTCAAATTTAGTTTATTCTTGTACAGAAACCTTGGTTCATCTCCTACCACCTGTCTGATCTCATCATCTGTGCATAATATGGACCAATGCTTATTAAATATGTCCTTAAGATTCCTATTGTCACTAGTATATGGTAACGAAATCCTAACATCATTCCTGGCACTTCGTTTGTCATTCTCTAGTATAGGTCTAGGTCCATAATAAGGTGCTGCTCTGTTCAATCTGAGCTTATGCATGTCATTAAATTGTCTTTCTATCTCACTGTTACTATAACCCCTGTCCTGTAATCTCTCTTTCAGTTCATGCATACCTATTTCAAAGCCTGTCTCAGTGGCATTGAGTCTAGAAACACGCATGCCCTGTCCTCTTATTATATTGTTAAATATATGATTGGGGTGCATGCTAGACCTCGATAATATAGTATTGCGATGGCATGGCTTGCGATATACTCCTGTATTCAACAACCCATTATCCATTTTCTCAATAAACAAGTCTAGAAAATCTAACCTATGGGTTGAATAGCACATAGTAAATACTAAATAATTTGTCAAATTATTTATCATGCCATGAAATTCATTAAGCGAGTCAACATCTCCTCTCCATAGCATAAACACATCGTCTACAAAACGTTTGTAAAATATGGCAGAGCTTATGAACTCATTGGTTCTGAATAGCACCTCATTCTCCCAGTATGCCAAGAACATATTGGCATAGCTGTTTGCACATGGCACCCATGGCAACCCCAGCTTGTTGTTTATATATTGTGTCTTCAAACATAAAAACATTGTTCTCAAGTACAATGTTTAACAAATGTACCAACAGTTCTATATGACTGGGTGTAAGTGTGCTATTTATCAATAGATATTCCCTGATGTATCCAATTCCCAATTCATTAGGTAATATGGTAAACAGTGATTGAATGTCAAATGTGACCAATATTAACTCCTCACTGTTTATCCCACTTGCCATACAATCATAAAGTTCTAACAGGAACTGCTTAGAGTCCCTAAGTATAGTTGGATTCATGTTTAGCACTGGACGTAGATGTTTCTCTATATAAACAGATATGTGTTCAGTGACCCAACCTTGCCCTGATACCACTGGTCTCATGGGTGGGTCACTAACACTCTTGTGTATCTTTGGAAAGCCTTGTATCACAGGAATGAGCGGGCTCGGGATTGTAAGATACTCAAACAAATCTTTGTCTATGATCTTGCCATTAAACATATCAACTAATTCATTCCCTATTTCTAATATAACACTTCTCACTACGGAAGAATCAATTCTTAAATAAAATACATCATTCAACAATCTCACCATTGCTGCTTGATAACACATAGTGTCCATTACCACAACTTGGCCTCCTTTATCTGCTGGTCTAACTGTAATTGCCTTGTTCAATTGCAGATCACGTAGACTTGCTCTCTCTCTCCTACTCAAATTGTCCTTGTACCTGAAACTAGGTTTCTTACTAAAATATTTGTGTAGCTCATCCTCAGTTAATTTCAGGTAAGCCTCCACCAGTGGATGGTTCACCGGTGTATAATTACTCAATCTTTTAAATATAAATGCTGTTTCATTACCTGTCACAGTGCCTGTAGTATTGTTGTGAAATAACAACTTAAGCATCAAATTCCGACAGAAAAGCTTGGTATCTAGTACTGTATCTACTAGATTACTATAACCACTGGGAATAAAGTTTAACCCTTTTTCCAATAAATTCAATTCAGAATTTGTTAACTCATATTTAGATATATTGCAGACTAGTGAGTCAGTTGTATGTATGTTATCATTTATCACCCTTAAATCACTCATTGTCCTATTTTGTTCCTCCACATTTTCTTTATTGTATGCTGTGGATGGAACTCCTCTGAGGCCTTCCTTTTTTGCCTCCCTCTGCTTAGAGATCTCCCTCTCCTCAAGCCCTTGTCCTTCCTCACAGGTAGCGGAAAAGGGATACCACCACGTAATGTTTCTGCCACATTCATGCTCCTACTATGCACCTTGGGTCTGACGACCCTGTCATCTTGTAATATAGGTTTGTTTGTAACCTCTACCTGAGGATACAAATTCATATGCGTAGGGCTGTTTAATATAGTTTCCTTCGTTGTTATGTCTGTATTATTACGTGCTGTGTCTCCATCTATATGTATGATACTGATGACATCATCATGATTTCACCAAATCTAGGCCATACAAAGACGTGACCCATCTTAGGATCTATATTGATTTTAGTATGCAGTATACAACTTTAATGATTAATTGCTATTCAATTGATTTTATTGATGTATGTAATAGGACAATGAGTGATTTAAGGGTGATAAATGATAACATACATACAACTGACTCACTAGTCTGCAATATATCTAAATATGAGTTAACAAATTCTGAATTGAATTTATTGGAAAAAGGGTTAAACTTTATTCCCAGTGGTTATAGTAATCTAGTAGATACAGTACTAGATACCAAGCTTTTCTGTCGGAATTTGATGCTTAAGTTGTTATTTCACAACAATACTACAGGCACTGTGACAGGTAATGAAACAGCATTTATATTTAAAAGATTGAGTAATTATACACCGGTGAACCATCCACTGGTGGAGGCTTACCTGAAATTAACTGAGGATGAGCTACACAAATATTTTAGTAAGAAACCTAGTTTCAGGTACAAGGACAATTTGAGTAGGAGAGAGAGAGCAAGTTCACGTGATCTGCAATTGAACAAGGCAATTACAGTTAGACCAGCAGATAAAGGAGGCCAAGTTGTGGTAATGGACACTATGTGTTATCAAGCAGCAATGGTGAGATTGTTGAATGATGTATTTTATTTAAGAATTGATTCTTCCGTAGTGAGAAGTATTATATTAGAAATAGGGAATGAATTAGTTGATATGTTTAATGGCAAGATCATAGACAAAGATTTGTTTGAGTATCTTACAATCCCGAGCCCGCTCATTCCTGTGATACAAGGCTTTCCAAAGATACACAAGAGTGTTAGTGACCCACCCATGAGACCAGTGGTATCAGGGCAGCGTTGGGTCACTGAACACATATCTGTTTATATAGAGAAACATCTACGTCCAGTGCTAAACATGAATCCAACTATACTTAGGGACTCTAAGCAGTTCCTGTTAGAACTTTATGATTGTATGGCAAGTGGGATAAACAGTGAGGAGTTAATATTGGTCACATTTGACATTCAATCACTGTTTACCATATTACCTAATGAATTGGGAATTGGATACATCAGGGAATATCTATTGATAAATAGCACACTTACACCCAGTCATATAGAACTGTTGGTACATTTGTTAAACATTGTACTTGAGAACAATGTTTTTATGTTTGAAGACACAATATATAAACAACAAGCTGGGGTTGCCATGGGTACGCCATGTGCAAACAGCTATGCCAATATGTTCTTGGCATACTGGGAGAATGAGGTGCTATTCAGAACCAATGAGTTCATAAGCTCTGCCATATTTTACAAACGTTTTGTAGACGATGTGTTTATGCTATGGAGAGGAGATGTTGACTCGCTTAATGAATTTCATGGCATGATAAATAATTTGACAAATTATTTAGTATTTACTATGTGCTATTCAACCCATAGGTTAGATTTTCTAGACTTGTTTATTGAGAAAATGGATAATGGGTTGTTGAATACAGGAGTATATCGCAAGCCATGCCATCGCAATACTATATTATCGAGGTCTAGCATGCACCCCAATCATATATTTAACAATATAATAAGAGGACAGGGCATGCGTGTTTCTAGACTCAATGCCACTGAGACAGGCTTTGAAATAGGTATGCATGAACTGAAAGAGAGATTACAGGACAGGGTTATAGTAACAGTGAGATAGAAAGACAATTTAATGACATGCATAAGCTCAGATTGAACAGAGCAGCACCTTATTATGGACCTAGACCTATACTAGAGAATGACAAACGAAGTGCCAGGAATGATGTTAGGATTTCGTTACCATATACTAGTGACAATAGGAATCTTAAGGACATATTTAATAAGCATTGGTCCATATTATGCACAGATGATGAGATCAGACAGGTGGTAGGAGATGAACCAAGGTTTCTGTACAAGAATAAACTAAATTTGAAAAGGCTGCTATGCTATTCAAAGAAGGATGAGAAGGGAGTGGAGTCTTGCTATACCAAGGCATGTCGGCGTTGTAATCAATGTGCATACATTGACAGCGCTACATCATTTGTACACCCTGACTCACACACACAGTTTAAGACCCAAGTGGATGCGACATGCACTAGTATGAACATTGTATATCTGGCAGTTTGCCAAGTATGCAATGCGTTCTATGCAGGCAAAACTAACCGACAGCTCAAAGATAGGATACGTGAGCATACATACCACATGAGGAAAGGGAATACAATGAATGCACTAGCCAAACATGTAGTAGAATCAGGGGATACACATAGCTTCCTCTTCAGGCTTCTAGAAATGATTGAACCTTGTGTTAGAGGTGGTGACATAAGGAACCACACAGAAGATAGGGAAAGTAAATGGATAACAAGACTGAGGGCTGATAGGGGATCTGGCCTGAATGAGAGAGCTTCAATAAAACCAGCTCTCAAGAAAAGAAGGAATATAAACATTAAATATAGGTAGCCTAGAGTAACACGTTAGATGTCTTGTACAGTAGCTACATTATTGATGTCTGGTCACTCACATCTTATTATACTGATATGTTTTGTCCCAGTTCATATTATATGTTTTTTATACAAATACTATTATAGGAATTTTAAGTATTTATTTACCTTGTATAAGCTATATAAGTTTCTCAATAGACACATTATATAGTAATATATCTTAGGATCTATATTGATTTTAGTATGCAGTATACAACTTTAATGATTAATTGCTATTCAATTGATTTTATTGATGTATGTATTTATAGGGGCACTATGGGTAGCAGCAAATTGATCTGAAGAAACTCATTTTGTGAGTGAAAGCGCTCATCAGCTGCAGCACTATATTATACATGGTGTTTGTCTTTGGAACTGTGGATTAAAGTCTTTTTATTCAACAAGGAATCCTGGTTAATTGATCTGCTGTGCTCTCTTACTTACTCTCGGTTTTGGTTTGCAATATTTGTATTGTGTTGGACTGTTTATGGAGATAAAAGGTGCTACAATGCAGATTCGGAAGATCTTTGCCCTAACTAAACAGAACCTCTTGACCATACAAAGCCTGCTTTGCCTTTCATTTTACTTTTTGTTTTTTCTATATATGCCTGCTGCACCTTCCTCCAGCAACCAAGAGGTCCCGTGACAATAAGTGAAACGCCAGAGATTCCACCCTTCCCCAAAAGTATGTCTATTGGGAAAGACATAAGTGAGAGCTAAAACCAGACTTGAGCAATGGGAGACAGACCTGCAGAGACCCAGACCTCCAGGAAGGAAACCTTCAACAAAAGAATAGCATAATCACCTCAGTTAAATCCTTGCCTAGAAAAAAATTCTTTCACGAAGGTTAACTGCCCCACAAAATAATGAACATCTAACAGACTAATCACATTGTGAGCAGCAATTAATTCCTCTACTGCTACAAAGAAACATTTGGTATATGCCCTCAGAGCAGTAAATAAATGCCAGCATGTCAACCACAGGGTAGAATGACATCAGCACTTACCAGTCATGCTGTTGTAACAACTGATTGTGCACAGCAAACTCCCACTGACATGACTGTTTGCATGTAATGATGATGATGGATAGTCTGATATAAGAGACACATGTAAGTAACCACAGCTGAGTCATGCACAACTGCTGCAGCTGCAGGTTCTGTGATTGTACAGAAACAGATGCTTAGTGCCAGAGCCATGGGCTCAAGCTCAATGTCAAGAAATGTATAGTTATCCCCTTTGGGAAAAACATGTACCCATGAATTACCACATAGGTGGCAGTACACTAAACACTGAAAGTGTGATAAGAGACTTAGAGACACAGGTGGACAATGGTCTCACCTTCAATAACCACATCACCACAACAGTCAGGAAATCCTTCTATGTGGCACACCTCATCACTAAGGGCTTTTCATCCAGGAAAAAGGAGGTCATTGTCCCACTGTACTCATCCCTCATTAGACTCATTATAGAATACTGTGCCCCATTTGGTATGTACCTCTTAAGGCATCTGCAGCAACTGGAAAGGCCGCAGAAATACCTCACTAAAAGAATCACAGGCCTAAAGCAGATGCCCTACACTGACTGCCTTAAAAAACTCCAGCTATACTCTGTCGCATATCATCTACTCAGAGGCGATCTCTGCTTAACATACAAGGCCATGTCAAACCCAGAGCTGTTGGACATGCTACACTTAAAGAAATCCCAATCCCTCAGAGCCACATGCTCCAGGGATCTAAACCTTGTCATTACAATAAACAAAACATGCTGCAGGGATAGGTTCTTGACCGAGGGACTCCCCAGACTCTGGAATAGACTGCCCATACATGTCAAGCAGAGCGCCTCTTTGGCCCTCTTCAAAAGAAACCTTGATGATTGGATGGGAGATAGGAAATTCACCACGGGGATCACGTCAGTCACCCTGTTAGACAGGGGTCCAGAGAAGTAAATAGTGTGGGAAGAAATAGCCAGCGAATTGTTATGGCTAGACTTGTATAGGTCCTAGGGCCGATAGCCTAGTACCAACCTATGAACCTATGATCAAAGCATGAAATATAAACTGAACAACATGAAAAATCAGTCAGCACAGTGGTACAGAAGTTCAAACTTCTACCCTATACATCCCTTGTTCACTTCTCTAGCTGGGATTATCTTCTCTTCAAACCCTGCATATCCTTCCTGGGTATGTGCAGGTATTTGTCTGCATCTGTGGTGCCATCCCACATCCAAAAACATGTCAGCAGGTGAATTGCTGATCCCACAATTAGCTTAATTTGCCTTTATGAGTGTGTGCGTGTGTGCGTGTGTGCATGTGTGTGTGTGTGTGTGTGTGTGTGTGTGTGTGTGTGTGTGTGTGTGTGTGTGTGTGTGTGTGTGTGTGCGGGTGTGTGTGTGTATGTGTGTGTGTCTGTGTGCATCCTGCAACTGGTAACTGGATAAATAAAACAGACGTCTGCAAATGAATGAATAGGAGAATAAATGATATGGAGCAGCACAGTCAAATAATTAACATTAGAATTTGTGGTTTGCAATGGGACTTGATGGATGAACCTTCTTGTATGTAGAAGTATGATAAATTGTTTAATACAAAACATCAAGTGCCTTTCCACATTAAACATTTCACTCTCTAGTTCCTCATTCAAACATACTAGGATGAAGATGATGCTAATATTTTGTGTTGCCTGAACTGTTTCATAAAAGGAGATTCTGCAAAGTCTGGTGCATGCAGAAGGTTAACCTAAGTTGTAGAAGCTATTGGATTTTGACTATGGCTTTTCTCCACTGTTTGATGGAGTTCAAAGGCACCTGGTACTATTGAAGATACTTAACAGGGTTAAACAGCCCAGGACCACCATGTATCCAGCATAACTCCAAACAACAACACTGTGATTTGTAACTACTGATGAGGTACACATTGTGCTACTGAAAACTGGGATAGACAGAAAGAGAATTTCAACAGATGCTGTTATTGTTAGAAAAAGAAGAATTTGTCAAACTGCGTCTAATTTGATTATTAGTAAATCTCTTGCTGCCAAGGTCATCCTTTCAAACAAATACTTCTATTTATTTAGTTAATTTGTGTTTCTTAACCACTTAGGTAGACTGGTTCTTGGACGCTTTTTCAGCCATGACCCACGTGCAGACCACCTAAAATTACACAGAAGACACAAATTCGGTCCATAGCACATCATTACATGCAAGCTACATTTTTATTTCATGACAAAACGTTTACAGTGTTACACAGAATTGAAACTGATGAAGTCAAAACAAAGAATATATATAACTATTTTCAAGTAACCAGGTTCATTGCTTAAGAGTTTACAGAGCTCTTCAGAAGTACATTTATACATGAGAAACACACATTCACTAAAAGGCACTGCAAACTCATTTCTGTCTTAGTCTGACTTATATTTTTCTTCCTGTACTGTACTGGTTTATCTGTCTGTGCATCTTTGAAAATTGCTGGTTCATATAAGTAGATGATAGTGAAATTATTATCTTGTGGCAAACTGTAACCTGCTGACTGTGTATTCGAAGAACTTGTATGGCATTACCTCTTTTAAATATTAGTAAGTGATTAATATCTAAACTGCATTTATCTCATAATTATCGTAAGAGGAAATGTAGTATGTGTAAGGAGAGGTAGACAGTGTACTAGTATGATAGAAGGCATGCGATGTAAGGGTTTGGGGCTTGATGTAATAGTTAAGGTGTTTGTCTCATGGACACAAAGGACAGAGTTTGATTCTCACTAGCCTAGTACTTACCTAGGAACCTATACTGATTCCTTCTCCATTGTGGGGGATGTTGGTTTAATGGTTATAGTGCTTATCTTATAGACAAGAGGTATGAGGTTTGATTCTCATTCAGGGAAATTGGCAAGGTTAAAAATGCTCCACAAAGGTAGTTAGCCTAGTACTTATCTATGATACTAAAAGTTGTATTATTTGATGAAATGGAAGGATTAGGTGTTTCCCCTATCTTAATTCAATGTTCTGTGATTGTTAGGTATTTCAGGCTGGCAATACTGTGATGGGTCTCACTTTCTTCTTATTTATTTATTTAAGTTAGTTGGTTAGATTGCCTGTTTATTTATTGATTTTATTTATTCTCTTTTTCTCTCTTCTGTCTGCACCTCTGACTTGTCTCTATTATAATGAGTTCCAGCCAGACTCTAATGCGTACAAATGGCATGTTTTTGAATATATCCCTTAAACATTATACTGACACCTTCCTCTCATTCTGACCAGAAAATTTCATTCATTTTTATTCACCCCTGAAAATGTCACTGTTATTAACAGATGGGTTAACTAAATATATCGAAAGTATATTAAAACTAGAGTGATCCTGCATTTTCCCCCAATTGGTTAGTTTTGTGCACTGCCCTCTTTCCTGGAGAATACAGAGTCTCACCTCTCTATAATATACATAACAGGATTTAGGTCCCCTCTGACTATGTGTGCATTTGCAAATTCTAGATTGTCAGAATCACTGTTTTTTTACTTTTTATTTTACTCTGTCTATGATTTATTATTGACCTATTTTTGTGCCTAACATAAGGAATAGTGGGATGGGTTTGTTATGGTCTCTCTCTCTTCTTTTCTTGAAAATAAAGTAATTGGTATGTGGGCTTCCATTGTCTATGTAATTGTTTTTTTTTTTTTGTCTGTTTGGTCACTTAACTGGCTGTCTCACAACCGTGTACCATTGCAGATTGATTTTTGCTTGTTTAGTCACCGAGGGCTGCTTCACAAGTGTGTAACATTGAGGACTTTACTCCTATATATAGATCAGGACATGCTATCTCAGTTTATTTATTCTTGAATGCTTAGCTTTGGAAGCCATGTATGCATCAATGGGGTTCCACTGGTTTGAGTTGACAGAGAGTTTGGTCAACATCTGTTTAATCAACCACATTTAGTTCACTATACAGATAGCTGCCAGGTGTGTAAGATCGACAACCCCTGGGTAGGGGAATATTCCCTTTCCCTAAGGATTGTGCAGTCTCAGAGTTAATATACATATATATAATTAGCCCGGGACCCTCACATGGTGGAATGTTTTTTTTTTTTTTTTTTAAGTAAGATTTGCATGCACCAAGAAACAGCCTAGATGCACGCGTACTATGTAGAGTGGTTCACCTGCAGGATGTCGACACTTGTATTTGTCAGCCAAATGAAGGTAAGTCACATCAACTTACTGGTGCCTAACATCCCTGTTATTTCTGAGTGCTGGCCAGCTATATGCAGGCCACTGCTTTTACTGGATATAACTACAAATATTGGTCTACAGAAGATATTGCTATGTTACCAAGACAATGACATTTTCTTTTTTTACTTTCAATACTCTTCCTTGTTGCTGATTTTATATTCTTGTAGCATAGTGAGAATGACATATTTTACATGTGGTATTTATATTTCTAGTCATTTTAACATTCCTTAGTGCATTTAATACTTAACTTACAGTGAAGAGAAACAGAGCAGAATTTAAAGTAAAACATTTTATTTAATTTAATGGATAATAGAATATTTATGTAACATGATAATTAAAATTCCCTCATGTTGGATAGAGAATTCAGTTTCCAACTGATAAAGTTGCCATAGATGAATTTTGTAATCTTCAGCTTTATTTGAAATGTCTAAAATTACCCACTGAACAGCTAAGCATGCAAAACAAGCTTCAGCAAGAATCATAAGTATGTATCTTGATGTTTCAGTTGTAGAAATTATATTCCTAGTCATAAAGGATAATCCTGAATCACATTCCTCATAGACTTATGTTGTGTTTCCTCCCCACTGTGAAAGAGTCACATGAGATGTGTGAACCTTTAAAGGCAGACACAGTGATGTCTCATTCTCAGAAGAGTCTGAACATGCAAAAGTTAAGGAGGAACTTACATATTTCTACTTGAGTACTGAACTTATTCAGCACAAGTTAAGGAAGAAATTCCATGAATTCTTATGAGTAAGAAACCTACTCAGTACAGGTTCACTCAAAGACAAGTTCCTTGATGCAGCAACTTGATCCTCCTCTGGCCTGTGCAGGCAGCTGTTCGCACTCAAAATCGAACATGAGTTCAACTAAGCAGCTGGTGCGCAGTAAGTACAGCTGCTCATACGCAAAGTAAGGAAGTGCTCGTGGCCTAGGTCTGTCAGGAAGGCAAGTCGGGAGAAGAATTTTAGTTTTAGGGAGAGGGAACTGAATTTTAGGTTTAGAGAGAAACTGAGGAGTTTCGGTTTAGGGAAAAAGAAAGGGGAGTTCAACTTTAGGGAGTGATTGGGAATTTTAGGATCCGGGAGGGGAAAGGCAGTCTTATGTTTAGGGACCGAGTGGGGACTTTAGATTTAGGGACTGGGTGGGAGTTTTTAAGGTTAAGGTGAGAGTTCTGGTACAGCTAGATAGACCAAGGAGGTCAGTCATTACTAGTTACGCTTAGTAAAGGGAGATCGAGCTAGTGGGAATTCGATAACTTGCCAAAATGAGCAAGTGGCAGTGAGGAATTGTGTCACAAGCAAAAAGAATGAGAGCACTTGTAGTAGACCCATTGGTATATAATATATATATATATATATATATATATATATATATATATATATATATATATATATATATATATATATATGGGTCTACTTCATATGATCTAAATTTCATTTGACTGAAATTCATTTGACTGAGACCAAAACACTGAAAGTTCAAAAGACTGAAAACTCATTTGACTGAAACTCATAACACTGACACATTAAAGTAAAAGGTATATGCCCATTTCCCCACTGTAGTGCGATCCGGGAGTTAGCATATATAGTTAAGGGGTGTATGTGTGTGTGTGTGTGTGTGTGTGTGTGTGTGTGTGTGTGTGTGTGTGTGTGTGTGTGTGTGTGTGTGTGTGTATATCTTGTGGGGAACTGTAGGGGTACATGGAGGTGCAGAGAGTCTTGCTACCTTGCAGAGAAATGCCTCTAGTCAAAATGTTTGCCCTTTTGTTATTCGTGAATTTTGTGTGCACCATTTTTTGTTCTTCATCATTCAGATGGCCGAGATTTCATATACTTCAAACTATGTATAACTAAATTGACCCTAGGTGTGAATGTGCATGTAAGTGTGTTGTATGGATAAACTTCTGTGGCAGGGCTAGCCACCCATTGGTGTAAACCTTGGCTATAGCTGATTTTCTCTGTTGAAGTGACAGCGACACCCCAACCCCATGTGCAAAAATGGGAAAAAGGGTTGAAGGTGTGTGTGTGTGTGTGTGTGTGTGTGTGTGTGTGTGTGTGTGTGTGTGTGTGTGTGTGTGTGTGTGTGTGTATATATATATATATATATATACATACATACATATATATATATATATATATATATATATATATATATATATGTACACACACGTGTTTGTGTGTGTGTGTGTGTGTGTGTGTGTGTGTATGTGTGTGTGTGTGTGTGTGTAATATAATATACTATAATATAATATAGTTCAGACATGAAGGGTATTAGCACACCTTGCTAGTGAAAATGCTTGCTGAAATATACACTGCTTATGCCTACCATGCTGTGAGACAGTACAATCAATTTTAGCTCGTAGTGTATGACTCTGAGTGAATGAATATGCCAAGGATATCACCCCTTTGTTGCCCTGTTTTTGAACTCAGGTAGTAGGGCAGCAAGCAAAATAGGTGTGCAGAAAACAAAACCCATTCCCCAAGATTCAGTAAACTCTGGGTAGGCTTCGCGCAAAGCCTACATAGAGTTTACATGTGTGCACAGTGATACATGGAGGAACAGACCAAAAGATATAAGGCAAAAATCTGGACATTCTGTGAAAATGTGGACAGTTGAGAGGTATGATAGTTATGTAATTGGTCCAAACACATTACAGGACAGTGTATACAATGCAGAATATTGGGAAAGCTCATTCCTGGCATGCTGTACTAAAGTTATGTAAATGATCTGTAAGGGTATATAGGATCATAGGATCATAGGAAGTTACTAGGCTATTGGCCCTGAGGCCCTTACAAGCCTAGCCAAGAATTCAGCCCATGTTCTAACAAGTCAACAGCCTATGCCACTGTCCAGCAGGGACATAGGTGGAATCCCAAGGGTGTATTTTCTGTTCCCCACCCAGTTATCCAGGTTGTGCTTAAAAAGGTTTAATGAGGTAGTCTGCTTTATGTGGAGAGGGAGTCTATTCCACAAAACAGAGTATCTGGGACACAAATCTGTCCCACCAACAAGTCCTATTGATGTCACAGACCAAGTTGAGGTCTGGTGTGCAGGTTACTCAGTGGAGCTTGACTTGCGGATATGCAGCAGTCCCATCGGGGTGGGGTCTGAAATTGATATGTATGCCAGACAGAGGTCACCTCTGAGAAGTCAGTAGGAAACTGAGAAGAGGGACAGGACTTTTAGCCTATCTGTGTAAGGTATATGTTTGAGGCCCTGGATTCTCTGGGTGAGGAATCTCTGTTGTCTTTCAGCTGCTGCATGTGGTTTGTGAGGTACATGCCAAAAAGGCCATTGTATTCAATAATCGGTCTAATAAAGGAAGAATACAGAGATGTTATGACCGCCTTGTCCCCGGATGAGATACACTTACTAATGAGGTGGGCCATGTAGAAAGCTTTCCATACAGTGGAGGCAATATGGTGGTCAAAAGTCAGTTTGCTATCAATCGAGGTTCCCAAGTCCCTCACGACTAATTGCATGCTTAGTGCCTTATTATCGATGTGATAATTTGCGGGGGCATCATTCTCCCCAAAAGGAATGATGATGCATTTTTTGGCATTCAGTTTGAGGCCATGTTTCTGTCACCAGTCACTTGTTTGGTGAGACCCTCTTCAAGAATGTCTACATCACTAGAGGAATTGATGACAGCACCCAGCTTGCAACCATCTGCAAACTTAGTCAGCCATAGCCCAATAGATTTGGCCTGCACCTTTGCAAAGTATATTCCAAACAGCAGAGACCCCAGGACCGATCCTTGGGGTACACCACTTGTTACGGGTCTACCACTTGAGATGGTTTCCCCTATTTTGACTAGGTGGCTTCTATCAGTGAGCCAGTTTGCTACCTGTCTGGTAACATATGGATTGATGCCTAGTTGAGAGAGTTTATCTATTATACCTGAGTGGGGAATAGTATCGAAGGCCTTCATCAGGTCAAGGTAAGATGGTGTACACCATATTCCCTTCATCTATGGCCTTGGTGACTGTCTCAAAGAAGTCAACCAAATTTAACAGACATGACCTCCCCTTGATAAAACCAAACTGTGTGGGATCAAGTGTCTGGAGGTTGCCAGTGTCCTTGTTAATGAAGTCCATGATAATCCATTCCATGACCTTGCAGATCAGGCTAGTTAGGCTGATGGGTCTATAATTTCCTGGATCAGTGGATGCTCCACATTTGTGCAAAGGGATGACAGTAGCTGTCCCCCACTTGACTGGAATGAAGCTAGTACTCATGCTTTGGTTGAATAGGGTGCTGCATGTAGGATGCAGCCTGGGATGTTATTGGGTCCCATGGAGGCTGTATTTTTTTGCTTTTGAGAGGGCAGTGATGACTTGCTCCCTAGAGATAAGGGGGGGTCAGGTACTGGGGCTGTATTGTTTTACTGATGGGAGAACAGAGGAGTGAAGTTTTCACTGAAACTATCTGCCAGCAGGTTGGCTATATCTACAGGGTTTGTGTATGTGATGTCCTTAACCACCATTTCTGAGCAGATCTGGGTGCTTCCCTTGAGATTGCAGACACATGTGAAGAAAGTCTTATGATTGTCTTTAGTAAATGTGGCCAGTTTAGACTCAAAGTATGCTTTAGAGGATTTCACTAGTGCTCTTATTTGCTTGTTCAGGCTAAGGACATATTGCTTCCAGTTAGACACCTGCTCCTTCTTGGTCCTGGACAGCAATTTTTTTTCCTTTTATTATAGAGTTTATTTATTGTACATGTCCACCAGACAGGTTTACTCTTCATTGAGGAGGAGGATTTCATCCTGTCTAGTATTCCTGATTTCATGCAGCTATATAAATGCTCATATAGTACTTTGGTGTAAGTTTGGACATATGTGCCAGTTTCTGTGGAGGAGGATGAGGCTGTGAAGCTGCTTATACTTTCCCTCAAAAGGTTGTAACCAGCTTTGGAGACTTTTTTTTTTTTTTTTTGTTTGACCCTAGCTGGGGGGGGGGGGGTGACTTTGAAAAAGACTGCTTTGTCGTTGGATCTTACCAGGGATGATGACACCATAGGGATGCTGCAGTGGTTACTCGTGTTGGTTAATACCATGCCCAAGATAGTTTCAGCTCTTGTGGGGGTGTCAACCAACTTGTCCAAGGCATTTGCATTGACAAAATCAAGGAATCTCTGGGCATTTGTGTTTTGGAATGAGTATTTCTTCCAATCTATGAGTGGATAGTTAAAGTTGCCCAGGATCAGGGTAAAGGGTTGAATCTTGATATATTCAAAGAGGTCCAGATAGGTGGAGTGGGCATCCTGAGTCAAAATTGGAGGCCTGTAGCTAGCTGACATGTGAAATAAACACTCAGGGAAGTGTGTGTATTGTATAGGGACACAAGGATGACTTGTAGGAATGAACACAGGGAAAGAGGAGAGGTGAAACATACTAATGTATAGCAGATGGGGGCATGTCAATGGAAGACAGTTGTAGCAGCAACACCAATCACATATCAATATGGTACAGTACGGACTGCACAGTGAAAATGTGTATTACATGACTGTCACTCAAGGTGACATAACAATGGGGAAGATGTCTGTGTGAGATAAGCTTTCTTACATGAACAATGCAGGGGACATTTATCAGGGATGTTATATATAATTGGGGGTAGGGTACATATTGTAAAGCTGTGCAAACCGATTTGCATGAATATGTTTAATCTCAGCAGAGGTCTCCAGCAAGTGCGAAACAGGTAAAGATTCATGAGCAACATTAAAAGAAGCATGTACAATCATGGACAATATCAGAATAATGCCACCAGTAATCCCAGGTCTCTGACATAATATATGTAATTTAGATTGATCAGAGATGGTTCAGCACAAACACACTTGTACAACTATTATGATATGTCTGCACTCTATGGGGGTAATCACATGCACTATCCTGACCATCTGCTGGAGGTGTTAGGAGGGACACTGCTATGCCTGCATGTGACATTATGATCAGTACAGGCAAGTTGACTGATGTGCATGGCGTGTGTGTGTGTGTGTGTGTGTGTGTGTGTGTGTGTGTGTGTGTGTGTGTGTGTGTGTGTGTGTATATATAAATATATATATATATATATATATATATATATATATATATATAGAGAGAGAGAGAGAGAGAGAGAGAGAGAGAGAGAGAGCACAATCCACACTGTCAAAAATGACACCCAAGCCATTAATCTTGTCAAACAGCTATGTATGTACTGTGTACATCACCAGAACAGGTATCATGCATGCATCTGGTGTAACAACTTAATGGGGGTTCCACACCATCAGGCAGTAATGTTTATGCCACAAAAATAATACCTAGTTATGGGCAATAAGATGTGTGACAGCTCACTATGACAAGGGTGGTACACTTCAGTTACACATCACTGGAAGTTGTGTAGTGAGGTACAGGAAGAAGGGTGCATTGTAATTAGTTATTGGTGTGATGATGGATGTGAATTATGGAGGTATTATGGCCTCTGATGCAGATGTCCTTCACATACTCAGTAGTTATGTTACATAAAAGGGAGTAGTCAGCACTGTGGCCACATGCTGGTGTACATTCCACATACCAACTACCCAGGACACAGATCACATACCTACTGGACTGATTATAGGGTGTGATGTCCACATTATACTTGGTTTGTGTATTTGTTTTCATGATGTAACAAATCCTCCCATGTTTTTGTGTCATTGCAGGTGTTGTCATGGCTGTGGCAGCAAACTTTGGTGTGTGCTGATACTGTCTGTATTATACTAATATTACAGTTGAAGTCAATGATTGCCAATGGTCTGTAGTCCTTCAGACAGATTTTTGGTCAGAGAATGAGTATGTCATCTGTGATATGGTGTGACTTAAATAATGGACAGGAAAGGGTCTAGCAGACCGGCCTCATATATGGACCTTATCACTGCACATGAGATATAGTTCACTTCACACATGTCAACATATTTAGATGTTATTGGGTCCCATGGAGGCTGTATTTTTTTGCTTTTGAGAGGGCAGTGATGACTTGCTCCCTAGAGATAAGGGGGGGTCAGGTACTGGGGCTATATTGTTTTACTGATGGGAGAACAGAGGAGTGAAGTTTTCACTGAAACTATCTGCCAGCAGGTTGGCTATATCTACAGGGTTTGTGTATGTGATGTCCTTAACCACCATTTCTGAGCAGATCTGGGTGCTTCCCTTGAGATTGCAGACACATGTGAAGAAAGTCTTATGATTGTCTTTAGTAAATGTGGCCAGTTTAGACTCAAAGTATGCTTTAGAGGATTTCACTAGTGCTCTTATTTGCTTGTTCAGGCTAAGGACATATTGCTTCCAGTTAGACACCTGCTCCTTCTTGGTCCTGGACAGCAATTTTTTTTCCTTTTATTATAGAGTTTATTTATTGTACATGTCCACCAGACAGGTTTACTCTTCATTGAGGAGGAGGATTTCATCCTGTCTAGTATTCCTGATTTCATGCAGCTATATAAATGCTCATATAGTACTTTGGTGTAAGTTTGGACATATGTGCCAGTTTCTGTGGAGGAGGATGAGGCTGTGAAGCTGCTTATACTTTCCCTCAAAAGGTTGTAACCAGCTTTGGAGACTTTTTTTTTTTTGTTTGACCCTAGCTGGGGGGGGGGGGGTGACTTTGAAAAAGACTGCTTTGTCGTTGGATCTTACCAGGGATGATGACACCATAGGGATGCTGCAGTGGTTACTCGTGTTGGTTAATACCATGCCCAAGATAGTTTCACCTCTTGTGGGGGTGTCAACCAACTTGTCCAAGGCATTTGCATTGACAAAATCAAGGAATCTCTGGGCATTTGTGTTTTGGAATGAGTATTTCTTCCAATCTATGAGTGGATAGTTAAAGTTGCCCAGGATCAGGGTAAAGGGTTGAATCTTGATATATTCAAAGAGGTCCAGATAGGTGGAGTGGGCATCCTGAGTCAAAATTGGAGGCCTGTAGCTAGCTGACATGTGAAATAAACACTCAGGGGAAGTGTGTGTATTGTATAGGGACACAAGGATGACTTGTAGGAATGAACACAGGGAAAGAGGAGAGGTGAAACATACTAATGTATAGCAGATGGGGGCATGTCAATGGAAGACAGTTGTAGCAGCAACACCAATCACATATCAATATGGTACAGTACGGACTGCACAGTGAAAATGTGTATTACATGACTGTCACTCAAGGTGACATAACAATGGGGAAGATGTCTGTGTGAGATAAGCTTTCTTACATGAACAATGCAGAGGACATTTATCAGGGATGTTATATATAATTGGGGGTAGGGTACATATTGTAAAGCTGTGCAAACTGATTTGCATGAATATGTTTAATCTCAGCAGAGGTTTCCAGCAAGTGAGAAACAGGTAAAGATTCATGGGCAACATTAAAAGAAGCATGTACAATCACGGACAATATCAGAATAATGCCACCAGAAATCCCAGGTCTCTGACATAATATATGTGATTTAGATTGATCAGAGATGGTTCAGCACAAACACACTTGTACAACTATTATGATATGTCTGCACTCTATGGGGGCAATCACATGCACTATCCTGACCATCTGCTGGAGGTGTTAGGAGGGACACTGCTATGCCTGCATGTGACATTATGATCAGTACAGGTAAGTTGACTGATGTGCATGGCGTGTGTGTGTGTGTGTGTGTGTGTGTGTGTGTGTGTGTGTGTGTGTGTGTGTGTGTGTGTGTGTGTGTGTGTGTATATATAAATATATATATATATATATATATATATATATAGAGAGAGAGAGAGAGAGAGAGAGAGAGAGAGAGCACAATCCACACTGTCAAAAATGACACCCAAGCCATTAATCTTGTCAAACAGCTATGTATGTACTGTGTACATCACCAGAACAGGTATCATGCATGCATCTGGTGTAACAACTTAATGGTGGTTCCACACCATCAGGCAGTAATGTTTATGCCACAAAAATAATACCTAGTTATGGGCAATAAGATGTGTGACAGCTCACTATGACAAGGGTGGTACACTTCAGTTACACATCACTGGAAGTTGTGTAGTGAGGTACAGGAAGAAGGGTGCATTGTAATTAGTTATTGGTGTGATGATGGATGTGAACTATGGAGGTATTATGGCCTCTGATGCAGATGTCCTTCACATACTCAGTAGTTATGTTACATAAAAGGGAGTAGTCAGCACTGTGGCCACATGCTGGTGTACATTCCACATACCAACTACCCAGGACACAGATCACATACCTACTGGACTGATTATAGGGTGTGATGTCCACATTATACTTGGTTTGTGTATTTGTTTTCATGATGTAACAAATCCTCCCATGTTTTTGTGTCATTGCAGGTGTTGTCATGGCTGTGGCAGCAAACTTTGGTGTGTGCTGATACTGTCTGTATTATACTAATATTACAGTTGAAGTCAATGATTGCCAATGGTCTGTAGTCCTTCAGACAGATTTTTGGTCAGAGGATGAGTATGTCATCTGTGATATGGTGTGACTTAAATAATGGACAGGAAAGGGTCTAGCAGACCGGCCTCATATATGGACCTTATCACTGCACATGAGATATAGTTCACTTCACACATGTCAACATATTTAGATGCCACGTATGTGATACAGTGGTCTCCTCATTTGCTGATATATGTGTTTATGGCCACATCTGACAGTGCTGAGTGAAGACCTCAGTACATGTTTATGTCAAATGCCTTGGGATTGTCAAGTTCAAAAGGATGATAGTGTTGTCAGCATGCATGCCTTCAATGATGTCTTTGAGGACATCCATCAGATGCAGTAGACATGATGTAGCATTAACAACTCACACAGGGCTGTTGCACACAGCCAGGATATTACTAATGTCCATTTAGAAAAGGTCCTTGATGACATGTTGGTCTACCTCACAGATGAGGAGAGTCAGGATGAGTCTATACATGCATGCATCAGGTGTTGGCCCCCCTCCAACTCACACATAATCTGTATGGATGGTGTGTTGAAGTGTGTATTCAACTGTGTCAGCAAGGTGTATATCCTGAGTCATGCAATAGGTGATCTGTGTTGTTGTCACAGCACACTGAATCTATGTGATAGGCCTGGATGAAGTTAAGACAGTACCTATTGCCTATCCTGATCTGGCCTAGGGTTTGGACACAACCCCCCATGCAGAAAGCATTGAGAAACTCTCCCAGCTGAGGATTAACCCTTACGTCACTAGATGGGTAACCAATTGCCTCACTGAGAGAACACATACTATGAAAGTTGGTGAATCAATCTGTACCATTAGAGCTGTCACTATTGTCATACCACAGGGATCTGTGCTTGGCCCTTTACTGTTTGGAATCTATTTTTTGACAGTTCAAGCTAAAGTATACAGCCTTTGGCTTACTGTGCTGATTCTTGCATACTGGGTGCAGTCATTGAGTCCACCTATGATGATAACAGGTCTATATTAGAACATCAAAGTTTCATAACTTTGAATGTTCTAATATTGACCCCCTATTCAGCGAACGCTGAAAATAGTGAAGCTGCAGAACATCAAATCTCTTCCTAGGGAAGGAATTCGGTTGGCCATTCCTGTGGCTTCACTATGTTCAGCACTGTGATGGAAAGTTATGGGTCAGGATCAGGTAAGTGTGCGATTGTGTGGATGTGAGGGTTAGGGTGTGGGGTAGCTGAGTTATGGTTAGGGAGCGGGTCAGGTAAGTGTGCGATTGTGTGGATGTAAGGGTTAGGGCAGGGTAGGTGAGTTAGGGTTAGGGCATGGGTGAGGTGAGTGTGCAGTAGTGACGGACCTTAGGGTTAGGGTTTGGGTTAAGGTAAGTGGATAGCTAGTGGTGTGTGTACAGTTTAGTGTAGGGTTAGATGTAGGATTTTAGGTGTATGTGTGTGGATTGCCGTTTGTTTGGTATGCTTGTGTTGTGTGTATGTGTGTCAGAACAGGAAAATTTTTCCCTGGGAAAAAATTTGCTGCTCTTCATGTTTGGTATTTTCAGCGTTCACTGAATAGGGGTTCGATATTAGAACATTCGACATTTTAAAAAGTCGATGTTCTAATATAGACCTGATGATAACATACTACAGGAGGAACTAATACAAACAAATGAGTGGTGGCAAAGCCACACAATCTATAAATAAATGCAAAAATGTGTCTTTATTTTGTCCTGCAAAGTGGAATTCCCTGCTAATTACAACATTGACAACAATCTCTCTAGACAAAGGAAAGTACTCATTCAACTCAACCTTCCTAAATATTCTTAACTCATTGGCTCTCCTGCGCACAGTACATGTCAAATCTAATATACCCCCCTGGTTAACTAAAGCTACCTGTACCTTGATGAAAACAAGAGATAGAATGTGAAAAAATGGGTAAAAACTAAGCTACCCATTCACTTACAAAAATATAAAGACCTCAGAAACCTTACAAAAAACATATCAATAAAGACAAAAAAGATTTTTATAATGACCCACCTAATTCACAAAGATCAAATCCCAACAAATTCTAGCACTCAATAAATCAAATATTACATCCAGGTAACCCCTAATCTCCAAATCCCTGCCTACAAAACACCCTAAGAAACAGTTTCTATCTTCAGTTCCTACTTCATAGAATCCATTAGTAAAATGATAAGCCCTGTCTCCTCTACACATCCACCTGACCCTTCCTCTAGTCAGAATTCTACTAACATATTTTCCCTTAAACCAATACCTATCAGCTGCATTAAATCTTTACTTCACAAACTAAAACCCTGTCCTACATCTGCTGATAACTTACCATCCTACTTTCTTCAGATAGCAGCAGACTCTCTAGCTCTCCCAGTCTCTATACTAATAAACTGTTCAATCTCTGAATCAAAGGTATCCTCTATCTGGAAAGAATTATATGCTTTACCTATACACAAAGGAGGTAACTCCACAGAAATCTCCAGTCATCCTGCCATCTCTCTCAAAAGTGTTAGAAAAATGTGTACACAAGCAAGTCGTGGAGCACGTATTTCAAAACAATCGGCTTACCCCTACATAACATGGCTTTTGTCCAAAACATAGCACCACTACTGGCCTCCTATCTCTCATTAACACTATTTTGCTGGCCAGACATAAAAATAAACCAGTATCATGTTTATTCCTAGATTTCTCTAAAGCATTTGATGCAGTCTGTCACACCTTTCTTCTGCATAAACTCTCTGACTTTAACTTCTCCACCTCTACCATTGCCTGGTTTGCTTCTTACCTCACAAATAGACTACAATCTGTAAAATGTCTCTCTGCTATCTCCCCTGCTCTACCTGTCAAAATGGGTGTTCCTCAAGGATCCATTCTTGGTACACTACTCTTCAATATGTTTATTAATCTACTCTATACCTCCTGCCCAAAGTCATCTCTCATCCATTATGCAGATGACTCTACAGTCATCTCCATTGCAGACACTCTCACTGACTTAAAGTCTATTCCTCAGAAATCCTTTAACTCTGTTGAAATCTGGCTCTCTAACAATCAGCTAATTCTGAATCCTAATAAAACCAAACTAATACTTTTTATTACCCAAAAACTAAACCACCTTAAACCCACTCTTGCTATCCAGTTCCTGAATAAAAAAACAATCATAGTTGAACCCAACACAAAACATCTAGGGTTCATGATAGGTGACCATCTAAAATTTGACTTGCATGTTAATAATTGTATTAAGAAAACTCATAAAAAACTTGGCCTCTTATACGGAAATAAAAAGTTCCTATCCAACAAAACCAAAGTTTCCCTGTCTCATGCTTATCTTCCACCATGCCTACTGTATAACTCTTAGATCCTCACCAACCTCCAAACCTCTCTCCAAACTAAGCTAGAAATAACCTATACCAAAAGTCGCCAGATTTGCCGCAAATCAAAGCTATAGGTCTCATGACTGTCTCTCTTTTAAAACACTTAGATGGGATTGAATTACCTCTCCAGCTTCTCCTCTCACAGCTTCAGATTATCCACTCTATCCTGTACCAGCCTTCCTTCTGTCCTATCTTGTCTCCTCTTATCTCCTTCTACACACCTTCTAGGACTCTCTGTAGCTCAGACCAATACATACTACAAACCTATAAATCTAAGGGCAAAATTGGCAAAAACCTCTGCATCTACTTGCCTTTCATTTCTTGGAACAAACTCCCATTGCAAATTAGGTCACTTAAACAACTCAAAACATTTAAATCCACCACCAAAGACTACCTAAAATGTTGCTGGTCATGCCACTATATCCATTCTTCATAAATTGTCTTCCTCACCTATGAAGATCACCTTTTGACCCTCTTGCTCGTATTTTAGTAATGTGTCATCACTCTTTAGTTATTTTATCTAGGTAATTACCTGTCACCCAATCTTAAAGATATTTCTACTGATATATTACCTGTATGATCCTTACTAACTGTAATGACCCTTACTAACTGTATATACCTGGATTTTACCTACAAATTCCACTTTCTGTTTTCCGCACAAATCTTAACCTAAATGTCAACTCTAACACTGTAAAATGTTTTATGCTTTTACTGTTCCAACTTAAAAATGGTATTGCTTTGGTATTCAAAGATGGCTGCCATTCTGTAAACACTGCTGACCTGCAGCTCCTCAATAAACCTGAGAAAAATCTGTAACCTGAGTCAATACCAAGAGGTTTGAACATTAAATTAAAGTCAAAAAAGATGCATCTACACTTAATTAATCTATAACCAGGAAAAAAAGTGGAAAAAAAGTCTTTATCTATCAGGATTCCAAGTGATTAGCTAGCTCTGAAGAGAGAAATAAACAAAGGACTGTTTGCATTCTTCATTTTACCTGTCAGCTTGGGGAAAGGAAAATGTCACAAGAAGGAAAAAGCATGGAAACAACTACTACCAAAACAAAGCTGTCGGAATTACAGTCACCAGTAAAGGATGGGAGTGCGAAAAAAAAAAGAATTACTAGACAGCAGGAACAACAGAAACCAGAGACTAGATCTAAAACTGATCAGCCACTGAACATTGACGATATCAAACATGATTTATTGCCTATTCAAGAAGCTTTAAAGGACCTGACTACTCAAATACAAACTTTTGGAGTTTTATGTAATCAGTTGCTGCAGAGAATGGACAAAACAGAGGCTAGAATTTCAGAAACCGAGGACAAAATAGACTTTCTGGAGAAGAAAACAAAGGTACATGATGTGGAGTTACAAGCCATGCAAAGCAAACTTATTGATTTAGAAGCGAGGTCTAGAAGAAATAATATTATTATTAGAGGGATCCCTGAAAACATTCAGTATGCAGAGCTAATACCAACTATAACACAAATACTTGAAGTTTTGTTAAATGATGCTGATGGAGTGAAACAAATTGTTATCGAAAGGACACACAGAGCACTGAGAGAGGTACAAGCTTCTAATATGCCTAGACCTGTATATGCTAAGATATTGAACTTTCAAGATGTTAGCAAAATACTTTACTGCAAAAAGAATGGTGGCTTTGTTATGTGGAAAAATAGTAAAATATCTCTGGCTCAGGATTTACCACTGCAAGTAAGGCAAGCTAGGCAGTCTTTATCTGCATACTGTAAATTTCTGATTGACAAGCAAATTAAATTCCAGATGAAATATCCTAATGTGCTTACATTTATGGTGGATGGGATTAAATATTCTGTTTCTACTAAAAATGAGGCAAAGGGAGTGTTTCTGAAGGTTTTTAAAGTTTTACCTGCATCAGAGGGCTGAAAGAAACTTCCGTTGAGACTGGCATGCTCCTGAGGTCAGATCCAGTATCTACTATACTTCGAGGCTTAGGTAATCCTTTGTTCCCTGCTTAAGTCATTTAGGCCTCTGTAAAAGCAATAAAACTGTTTGTTTGTGATAATCCGAGGGTCTGCTGGCCGTTTTCCAAACTTTTATGACCTATACGAACTTTTTTCGTCGAGTGGTAAACAGGAAATCTCTTGAATGCAGCTGAGAGTGTGGATTTCGATGTAACACTTCCTGTGGTCTGGCTGCGAAAGCGGTCCCTCGTCACGAGTATTACTGATGGTTTCCTGGTTTGAGAAGCTGAAAAGAACTGACATAATGTGTTAATTTTTTTTAACAAGTAAATAACATTAGAATATGTACGTGAAGCATATAATAACATCTGTTTTTTCCTGTTTTTTTTTTCCTTATGCTTATAGTGTTGAACCAAATTATATTTTTACAATATCTGCAGTGGGTGCAAGGTATAGCACTATATATATGAATATAAATAGGTAAATAGTGTCTATTGGGTGGTGTTAATCAGACAACTAATGTCAGTATAGTTAGGAACTAAAGCATGCAATTGCAAAACTTTGATAATTGGTAGTTGCAGGCACTGTGTATCGTACAGAATTATAATGTGGGATGCATTTATTTTTTTCTGTCTGTGTTTTTTTTTTTTTTTGTTTTCTATTTTCTTTCTTTCTCTCTCTCAATAAAAGTGGTATATAAATAATGATTGTACCAAAAGAGGTATTTGGGGTAGGTATAAGTAGCTAGTTAATATATTAAATTTTTTTCTTTAAATGGTAATAATATCTTACAATAGAGATTTGCTTAATTAATAGCTGGAACATAAGCTGTAGAGCATTAGCAATGTTTGTTAGGGAATGTTTAGTTTAGACTTTGTAGTAGCTAAGTTAGAATATATAGGTTGTAAGTTTAGGAAATGTTTTAAGTCTTATTACATGAAGCTTTTAAATATGTTTGTGTTTCTAACCTTGTTCATGTTTTTTTACATACCAGACCTATATAAGTCCTGGTCCAGAGGTAAAGTGGGTAGGCACTGGCTGGGAATGGGATGTAGGAAATGCTTCCAGATTATGTTTAGTATGCAGTTAATACATATCCACTGGATAATTTCCCTTTTATACTATTATTGGATAATTAGACCTGTCAATGTGGGAATTAGACTCATGGAACGTTAAAGGTCTCCAGAACTTGAAGAAGAGGAAGCTGTTACTACACATATTGCTACAGGACAAAGCACTGTTTGCATTTTTACAAGAAACACACTTGTTAAATGATCAGTGGGATGATATTAGGAAAAAGAACTGGATTAGAGCGGTAGTGGCATCAGAAGGTAAGACAAACAGTGCTGGAGTAGCTATAATTATTAAAACTCAATACAAAGACAAGATTTTAGACTCTAAAGTGGATCAAAATGGGCGATGGTGTTATGTTATTTTATCGGATAATGCGTTTGATAAACCTCTTTTACTTTTGAATATATATGCACCATGTAATGACCAACAAAGTTTCATAACATCATTATATCCAGTCTTAACACAGTATGATGGTTATTATTTTATTGTGGGTGGGGATTGGAATACCTATCAAAATCCAAAGTTGGATAGGTCTTGTCCACAAAGAGCATTTAATAAGCAGGCCGGGATAGCATTAAATGACTTCAAGGAAGATTTTCAATTATATGACCCCTTTTGTTATGCACATAATATTAATAATGCAATTAAGTATACCTTCTATTCACCATGCCACAAAATGTGGTCTAGGATAGATTTTTTCTTGATATCCAAAGCATTAATTAATTTGGAACCAGTAGTCATTATACATACTCGATATCTATCGGATCACTCAAAAATTTCATTAAGGTTTTCTAAAGATTTAAAAGATACAAGAATGCATAGAGGTTATAATTGGTCACTTAATCCAAATCTGTTAAATAAAAAGGATATAATAGATGGAATTGTAAAATATCTGAAAGGTTTAACAGATAGGATGAAGCTTCAGGAACATACTCCTGATATTGAATGGGCAGCAGCTAAATCGCAAATTAGAGGATTTCTTTTGCAAAAAGCCTCATATTATAAGAAAAGGCAAAACAATGATATTCAAAAATTAGAAACAAAAGTGAAGCTACTCGAGAAAGAACTGATTCAGAATTTTAATGCTCAAGCAGAGAAGGAAATGTTGAAATGTCAAAGGGATCTCTTCTTGCTGCATAATAGTAGAGTAACACTTCAGGAGCATAGGTGTTTAGTGAAATATGCCAGTAATGTTCAAATACCGTCAAAAGCATTGGCAAGGATTATAAATCAATCGAAAACAACAGTACATATTTCGGAAATACAATGCAATGACACAGTGTATTCTAAAACTGAGGATATTATTGATATTTTCAAAAAAATCTATGCCAAGGTTTATGAGGGTCAACTTGATAGGTCTATACATAAACAGAATAAAAGATTCTTGCAAAAAATTAATTTTCCAAAATTAGAAGAGAGTCTGCAAGGTGATCTGATTAAACCTATATCTTCAGAGGAAATAGTATATGTAATTCAACATATGAAAGTACATAAGTCACCAGGTCCTGATGGTTTGACAGTTGAATTTTATAAAGAGTTTGCTGATAGTTTTCGTAAAATATTGTCTCATGTATTTAACTACATAATCAGAAATAAAATTAGTGACCCTCACCTTAATGCGTCAAAAACAATCTTTATACATAAAGCTAATTCACACCCCCAAAGCCTGGATAATTACAGGCCAATAGCATTAATAAATGTGGATATGAAAATTTGCACTACCATTATAGCATGTAGATTAAAAAAGATTATGATCCATTTAATTTCTAAGGAACAGGTTGGATTTATGGCAACTAGACAAACTAGTGATAACACACTTACACTACATAATATGATGATGTATGCTAAACAAAAACAACTCTAATATTTATGCCCTTATAATAGATGCTCAGAAAGCATTTGATAGAGTAGATATAAACTTTTTGTTTGATGTGTTGCCTTATTTCAATATGCCACAGGAATTTATTCAGATACTACAAATATTATATAGTAATCCGTATACTACGTTATATATTAATAGGAGTTATTCTAAAAGAATACAGATTAAAAATGGTACATGGCAGGGTTGCCCTTTGTCCCCCTTATTGTTTAACCTTTATTTAGAACCTCTATTTTTATATATTAAGCAAAATTTGTATCATAATGCACCAATACTTTATAGGAATAAAATAGTAATGTCGGCATTTGCTGATGATCTTATTATTTATTGTACAACCCCAATTTCTGATAGTGAAAAGATATTAAATGTTATAAACGAATTTTCAGAAGTCTCTAATTACAAAATTAATTTGGAGAAAACTAGTATTTTCCGTTAAGAACCCCTAAACCTTTTTCATTAATGTCCTTGTTGGGGAAGATATCATGTAAAGAAAATATCAAATATTTGGGTATTAGCTTCTCTACGGATAATAAGGACTTTTATAGTAATAATATTAAATGAGTATGGGAACTAATAGTAGCTGATTGTGGCAGATGGAGGAATTTAAGACTACCGGTATTGGCAAAAGTATCAATAGTGAAAATGAATATATTACCACGAATGTTATATATCTTTAGGTCTGCTCAAGTATCAATTACAAAGACAGTTTTTTAAACAAATTCATAAAGATCTAGCTAAATTTATTTGGTAGCCAAAGAAAACTAGAATATCGTATGAGAAATTAATGACCCCGAAGAGTAGAGGAGGACTTGAGTTACCGAATTTTGAAGTATACTATTTAATTGTGAACGCCAACAGGTGTTTAAGAATTGCTAATTACGAGGTAATTAGTACAAAGTGGATACCAACTTGGGTGGTCTTGAATTACAAGCATATTATAGATCGGAACATAAATCCTAAAGCTTTACCCTTTTTGGATAAAACTAGTTTGATAAAGTATGGGATTATGGACCACTTAAAACATATGTGTCATCTTTGCAAAATTTATTCCAATCAGTAGACTTGTTGCAATATATGATGGTTTTTCAGCCTTTCCATAGGAATCCCAATTTTAAACTAAATAATCAGTTGATTGATCTTAGTAAATTCCCATTAATAGTTAATTTGACTCTGATTGATGTTTTTAATAAATTTCATTTATCGGCTTCGCAAGTTAGGCAGGAATTGAATCTTCCTAAGAGTTATATGGTTGTCATGAGAGAAATCAGAGAACTTGCTCTGAGTCATTTTGAAAACTTTAAACCGGTAGTTGGAATTGTGGATAAATGCTCTGAATTGTGGCAGGCTCTCCAACAGGAGGTCAAATTTATAACAACAACAAATAAATTAATTAAAGATTTAAAATTCCAGGATAAAATTCTGTTGTCAGGGTATTGGGTAAACAAAATGACAGTAGCAGATAATCAGGCATTAAAAGCAATTGATTTAACAATAAAATCGGTGTCTTTTCAAAAGTTGATATATACGCAGTTGATGATTTGGAATAATGCTTATTATACTCGTCTTAGGTTACATAAATGTAATCCTAGGAATTCTCCAACTTGTCCATATTGCACAAATCAAACGGCGGATCTTCTTCATATGTTCTGGAGCTGCAAGTGTATATATAAACTTTGGAACTCTCTTAGAACACAACTACAAAAGATGGGTTATCAAAGTTCAACGTTATCATGGGAATTTATGATTCTACATGTTCCTCCAAGAGAGCTCTCTAGGTCACAAACTATAATATGTATGAATATTTTTTTGCTGATGAAGTTATATATAGCTACAAATTGGTTAGTACCAGATAAGACATCATGGGATAATTTCAAGCTTGTGGCTATAAAGCATATATTAGCACATAAATTACTCCTGAAGCAAAGTAACAAAAATATTAATAACCCGAAAATATGGGAAAAGGTTTTTAACATTATATTAGCATAATACTGTTATTAGGAATATATTAAAGTTTGGATGTATATGTGGAAGAAAAAATGTTTTGAAAATATGTATGATATGTATGGACGCAAAGTACTTCTACAAATGTTTTGGCTTTGTTTTTCTTCCCTGGTGTCTTCTTTTTTGGAATAATGACAATTTTTATATGGAAGCATTTCATGTAGATATTGTATATAGTTTTGATAGTAATAGTAGTGAATTATGTGTGTGAGTTTATTGTATTTTGAAAATATATATCAATAAAAATTTATTATGGAAAAAAAAATGGTATTGCTTTGTCTATAATTACTATGTTCATTTAACATTTTTTATTGTAATTTGTGGAGCTTTTCTCCCCGGGCTTCCACTAAAAAAAGGCTATCAGCTCAGCTGGACAAACCCAGTCAACAAATGTAAAATAAAATAAATGTAAAATAAATAATAAATAAATGTGCAAACCCAGTGATGCAAACACTGGGAAAACATATCGATAGCAATCTGAACTTCGACCATAAAGTATCAACACTGTTACTGAAAGCCTATGCTGTGCCAATCATAAGTCATGCCATAATCTTCAGGTCTGATGATTATATTACAGTAATGTACTCAAACTTCATTAGAACACTAATAGAGTATTATACTCTCTTTTGCATGCACCTCACCAGACACATGCAGCAGCCGGAGAGACCACAGGGGCTTCTCACCAGGAAAACACAAGACCTATAAACCATACCATGATGTGTGTGGATAGACTGAAAGCCATGTCACTGTAATCTGTATCATATAGGATGAGGTGATGTCTGCCTGGCCTCCAGGCCAGTCTCTGACTCTGCCCTGGTGGGAATAGTGCACATCAACAGATCAGATATAGTTGATGAAATCAGCAGTGGTTGGTGAGGAGAATATGGTAATAGCAGTGTACAACATGCTGGTGTAAAAGGCTCTCTAATAATGTCAAGCAAGTGCACAAATTCTAATGTTACATGTTTGACTGGGAGCTGGGAATTTCTGGTTAAAGGTTTATAGTGCCTGAATATTTGAACTGTATCTTACTGAAATTGGTACACCTTGTTTGCTGTAGCATAGACTAGATCCAGGCCTACTGAATATAGCTTTGTTTATATGCTTGTTGTTTGTTTGCTTGTTATTTCCCTGGAACGCTAATTTCACCTAATACGCGGCTTCTCAGCGCTTCTGTGGATCACTAGTGATATCTGCATTGCTTACTGTACTTATTTCCTTGTTTCACTTGAAAGAAAGTTACTGTTTGTCGTTTTTGCATTTAAGTTACCTGTAACACATTGCACTTAAGTTACCTGGCACTTACTCACTAAAGCAATTATATAAGTCAGCACTAAAAATTAAAAGCACTACACCCTCACTCCCCACTGGCCCTGGTTTTCAATTATTAAGGAATTCCCAATATTATTCTAGCATGTCCAAAGGTCAGTTGTCAATCTCCTCTCCGGTCCAGCTGGTGAATCTGGGAATCTTGAGGCAATGTTACAACTGCCTCATGTACACAGACAACCCTCTCCTCCTCCCAACAAATTCCAACACATGTGAGAGATGCAACCATATAGCCAAACTGGAGGCTAAGCTCTCTCAACTCAGTACTGGCATAACCAGTCAGGAGGAGAAGGAAACCACACTCACTACAATTCCAGTCTCACATAGACCTACCACGACAGCAAACCAAAGACATAATCACACAAAAACATACTCGGAGGCTCTAAATAAAGATCTGCCGAAGCAGCAGAGACCTCCAAAGCAGACACCCAAGCAGCCGCTACCCCAAAACAAAACACGTGCAACACATATCTCACAAAGCCAGTGTGCCAAACAGTCACAGCCCTTAAGACTAAACAACACACCTGATACACTTGTAATAGGTGACTCTATCGTCAGGCACACTGACGTCCCGCTCACCAGGCTGAACAAGGAGAGGGTCACAGTGAGCAGCCTGTCGGGTGCTAGGATCCGCCACATAACACAAGCACTCAGGTCACTCCAAGGCAAGTACAAATATGACTCAGTCATTGTCCATGCTGGTGTGAATGACCTGAGGCGTACCTCCCTGGACTACATGAAAAGAGACATAAAGGAGCTCTCTGAGCATGTAGCCCAGGCCGGTATGACCCTGACCTTGAGTAGCATCTTACCCTCACCAAGAATGATGCCACAATATGAAGACAAGATGATCAATTTCAACAATTGGCTTAAGTACTGGTGTCATTCAAAGGGGATCCAATGCCTGTCAGCTTGGGATGATATGCTCGACAAGCCACGATGCTTCGCTAGGGACGGCTTGCACCTGTCACCCCTGGGCTTCGGATATTGGCAAAGGCTCTTACTACCCCATAGTGCCTTTTTAGGCAAGGCTCAAAGACAAACCCACCTCCATAGGTATCACAAGGGATAAGAAACTAAGAGTAATGCTACTCAATGCCAGAAGTCTAAACCTCAAGATGCATGCACTCAAAACTCTCCTTAGCATGGAGAACATCGATATCTGTGCAGTAACAGAAACCTGGTTCAGGGCTCCCGAGAGCACCCCAGCATTACCAGGTTATACCTCATACCATGCTTTTCGGCCTCAAAACTTGGACCGAACCACAAAAGGAGGGGAGTTTCGATATTCATCAAAGATACCCACACCTCCAGGTTGGTGGCAAAGCACGAAGCATCAGAGACTATCCATGTGCAACTAACAGTGGGTAAAACTGCCTTCCAGTTTATAGCCTGCTACAGACCACCCTCCCAAACCCAGGAACCCCACTCGGCCTTCCTGAGAACACTGGAAAATATGAAGGTCTCTCCAAACACCATTATATTGGGCGACTTCAACTACCCAAACATAGACTGGGAGCATTACTCTAGTTCCAACACCCTAGCCCAAAGGTTCCTAGAATTTATAAACTCAAATGCTATGGAACAACTTGTTACCACTCCCACAAGAGGGGAAAACATACTGGACCTGATCATCACCAACATGGGGACTCTATGCTCCAGACCAGAAGTGTATCCCTCACTGGTAAGATCAGACCATAAACTAATCTCACTGGATATTCACATCCCGACCCCACCCCCTGCCAGAAAAACACAGTGAAAAACTTCTCTAAAGCAAATTTTACACTCCTCAAAACTGAGGTGGAATCCTTCAAAGCCCCCGGGCCTGTGGAAAATACGGCCCAGACCGCAGAATCCTTTATAAACACATTCTATGAACACCTTCAGGAATGCATGGATCATGCAATCCCAAATAAAACCAAGACCCAGTCCTCCAAACGCAGACGTCCTGTCTGGTGGACCCCAGCCATAAATAAACTATACAATAGAAGGAGGAAGCTACTAAATGATAAAGCAAAATCCCAAAAAGGGAAGGCATCACTGATCAGTATTAGCAAAAAACTACGGGCACACATAAAATTGTCTAAGGCCAGCTTCGAGAGAAAAATTGCACAGGACACTAAGGATAATCACAAGGCTTTCTTTAGTTATGTTAGGAACCTGGGTGGTAATTCCCAGATATGCTCAGAATTAGTCCAAAATGACACAAAATACAGCGAACCCACAGACATTGCCAACATCCTAGCTGACAGGTTCAGCGCAAACTTCTCCCCCCCCCTCCCCACCAAAAGGGCAAATATCTATCCCGGCAGAGTGCTGCCCCCCTGACATCTCAGATGCTCAGGTAAAAGCCGCCCTCTCCAAAGCAAAAAACACAGCATCAATGGGACCAGATGGTGTCCCGGGCTGTGTCCTACATGAACTCAAAGAAGAGCTAAACCCAAACATAAAACTACTGTTCAATCTCAGCCTTACTACAGGATATGTGCCCAAAGAGTGGCGTACCGCAACAGTGGTCCCTCTCCATAAAGGTGGTGCCTCAATGGATCCTGGAAACTATCGCCCCATAAGCCTGACTAGCTTGGTCTGCAAAGCTATGGAAAGGATCATCATGGACCTCATAAATAAAGATATTGGGGACCTACAAACACTGGATCCTACCCAGTTCGGCTTTGTTAAGGGCAGATCCTGCCTCTTAAACCTGGTTGATTTCTTTGAAACAGTCACCAAGGCCATTGACGAGGGGAAGGTGGTCCACACAGCCTACCTGGACCTCGCAAAAGCCTTCGATGCAATACCCCACTCGGGCATTATAGATAAGCTCACCAGCTTAAATATAAACCCCTATGTCACTAGATGGATTGCAAACTGGCTCAAGGACAAAACCCACATGGTTAGAATTGCTGGAGCCATGTCAGACTCCAAACCAGTTACAAGTGGCGTCCCACAAGGCTCAGTCCTGGGACCTCTCTTGTTCGGTATATATTTCTCGGAGGTACAGGCCAACACGGAAGGACTGAGGCTGACTAAGTTTGCAGATGACTGCAAACTGGGCGCCATAATCGACTCTCCAGCCGACACAAGCATCCTCCAAAAGGGCCTCATAGAAACAGACAACTGGTGCCAGAGCCATGGCCTCAAGCTAAATGCCAAAAAGTGTATAGTCATCCCCTTTGGCAAAAACAAAGTGCCCACAAATTACCACATAGGTGGAAATCCATTAAGTACAGAAGAAGTAATTAGGGACCTGGGGACCCAAGTTGATAGCAATCTCTCATTTGACAACCACGTGGCCAAAGTGGTTAGAAAAACATTTTATATAGCCCACCTAATCATGAAGGGATTCACATCTAGATCAGGGAGGTCATCGTGCCTCTTTACTCATCCCTCATCAGGCCCATAATTGAGTACAATGCCCCTTTTGGGATGTACCTTAACAGACACCTGCAGCAACTGGAAAGACCCCAAAAGTACCTCACCAAGAGGATCAAAGGGCTCAAACAGATGCCATATGCTGCCCGGTTAAAGAAACTCCAGCTCTACTCAGTGGCATACCGCCTGTTCAGAGGCGATCTGTGCCTGACGTATAAAGCCATGTCCAACCCAGAATTAATGGACATGCTGCACCTCAGAAAATCCAAATCCCATCGAGCTACATGCTCGAGAGACTTGAACCTCAGCACTGAAATAAATAGGACATGCTGGAGGGACAGATTCATAACCCAGAGGCTCCCTTCACTCTGGAATAAAATCCCAGTCCAGGTTAGGCAGAGTCCCTCATTGACTCTCTTCAAGAGGAATCTTGATGAGTGGATGGGAGATCGTAGGTTTACCCCGGGTATCACTTCTGTGTCACTGTTAGATAGAGGCACAGTATACTAACCTCGAAAAAGGGCATAGCAAAATAAATTTAAAATGGGTGGCGAAAGCCAAACACATTCTGGCTAGGCTTATAAATGCCCTAGGGCAGATAGCCTAGTATGAACCTATGAACCTATGAACCTATGACTGTGATGCTCCATATCATTTATTATCTTATTCATTTATTTGCAGATGTCTGTTTTATTTATCCAGTTACCAGTTGCTGGATGCACACAGACACACACACACACACACACACACACACACACACACACACACACACACCAAGCTGACTGCAGTGGGAACAGAACCCCTATATATCTAAGTATCTAAGTACAGACTACAGAGCTCAGTACTTTATGCAAGTGTGACAGCACAAGTCTGACTTTTATAAGGCTGCAGGATAACTTATAGTGGACAACATCAGCAGTCCATGTTGGAGAGAAGATGTTGGGCGGCCTGCATGAAATGGATGTGTAGGCATGTACAAGTGTCAAAATACTGTCAGTTCATGGGAATGGAGTGGTAACTGTAGGAAACACACTTATGCACTTCTGGTAAATACACACACACATGAACACAGTTGACTGCAGTAAGAATAGAACTCCCTATCTAATAACACATACTACAGAGCTCAGTACTTTACGCAAGTGCCATGGCAAAAGTCTGACTTTTAAAAGGCTGCAGGACAACTTATAGTGGATGAAATGAGCACCGGATGTAGGAAAGAAGATGTTCAGATGTCTGCATAGGTTCATAGCTTCATAGTTTTATAGGAGGTTGCTAGGCTAATGGCCCTATGGCATATAAAAGTTTAGCCATGTAAAAACGCAAGTACCCTTATTGAGAATAGCTAGATAGTCATTGTTACCAGAATGATTTTGTGATCAGCATTAACTGCCTCTGTTCATAAGGGACATAGGTGCCACCCCTGGGGTGAATTTATGATCACCCATCTAGTCGTCAAGGTTGCACTTGAATAGGGTCATTGAGAAGCACTGCTTCACATGCAGTGGAAGCATATTCCAGAGGAATGACAATTGCAGTGAGATATATCTGTCTCTACAGCATGTTCTGTTTATGTCACAGGCTAGGTTGAGATCCCTGGAGCAAGTTATTCTTGTCTCATTTGATTTGTGGATGTCCAGCATTTCCAGTAGGGCAGGGTCTGAGACTGTTCTGTAGGCCAGGCACAGGGCACCTCTCGGCAGCCTGTATGATGCTGAGTACAGGGACAGGGCTCAGTCTTCTGGTCAGAAACCTCTGTGGTTTCTCCAGTTGCTGCAGGTGTCTGGTGAGGTATATACAGAAAGGAGCATTGTACTCAATTAGTGGTTTGATAAAGGTCAAGTACAGTGGAGCTATGACCATCCTGATCTTGGATATATGCTCTTACTTATGAAATGTCAAAGTAGAATGCATGTCTTACCACTATGGACACATAGTGATTGAGGTTTAGATGGCTATCAACTTGTATTCCCAAGTTTCACACCATTAAGTTTGAGCTTAGAGGGGTGCTATGTATACCTTAATTAGAAGGGATACTCATTTGCCAAAGGGGCAGTGAGGCATTTTTTGGGTTAAGTTTCAGTCTGTGAGATTGGCATCAATCATTTGTCTGTCAGACATTTCTGTAATATGTAACATCATTGAGGGACTTTATATAATTGCACCCAGTTGACCGAAATCTGCAAGCTTAGTAAGCCACAAGCCATCTACCTTTACCTGGACTTCAGACATATAGTTTCAAAACAGTAGAGGGACCAACACAGATCTGTGTGCTACTCCAATGGTAACTGGTCTGTTGGTGGGGTGGACTTCCCAACTTTGGTAGCGTGTGTTCGGCTAATGAGCCAGTTGAATAGCCATCTAGTAATTTATGAGTTAATCCCCAGTTGGGAGATTTTCTCTATGATACCTAAATGGGTGATTGTGTCAAAGGCCTTGGCTAAATCAACATAGGTGGTATATCGTGTTTTCCCTCATCCGAGACTTTGGAGACATTATGAAAGAAGCCTGGTAGGTTAAATAAGCAAGAGCCACTCTTGAGAGAAACAAACTGGGCCAGGTCAAGAGTGTTGAAGGTCACCTATGTCCCTGTGGATAAGATCCAAGATAATTCTTTCCATAGCCTTACAGATAAGGCTGTTTAGGCTTATGGGTCAATAGTTCAGAGGGTTCAGTTGATGGATGTGTAGGCATGTACAACTCAGCACACAGTAGCTGCTAATTTACTCTCTCAGTTTCTAATTCTTCTTAATTCTTTTAAACTGTTCTAATCTATAAGAAATGTCTGACTTAACTGTAACTCTACGTATTAATGGAAAGAAGTAAATAGTACAGCAGAAGCTATTAGCATTCAGCAAAATGTAAGCAAATATATGTAAGCAACAGCTTAATACGAAACATTACTGTAGCTTTTTTTTTTCACTGATTCTTTACTTTTAAGAAAAGAAAAAAATAAGTGTTATTTTGAGTAGATTTCTCACATGTGTACTGGGGGGGGGGGAGGAAAAAAGAAACTTCCTTTCTGTTTTCACAGACACCAGTGATAAACTTTGACATAGATTTTCATTCTCACACAACTGGAGCATTCTTTTGTTCCTAACTTTTTTTAAGTGTTACTTGAGTCATAAATGACCTGAGAAAGGAATGTGTTACACAGGAACAAGGAAAACTAAATCACCAGGACTTTAACAGTTCTAATTAGGATATTACTTAAATTTGACATTCAGTTAACCCAGCAATGCACATACTAAGCAAAGTTAAACAAATAAAATACAATACTTAACATATATAGTCTTAAAGTTACCAATTCTATTGTTTATAATTTAATGACATTCTCTTACAGAAGTATTTAACATTTATAAGTGCATGCATAAGTGTATTTAAATGAAATATATTGTCACTGTAAATGTAGTAAAACAGTAAAAAGATCCATGTATATTCCATATCAAAAATGTTTTAGATTAAAATATTAATACATACTTGCACATGTTTTGAAACTTAAAGTTCTAGGTAGATGTTTTACTTAAAGGGTAAATCTATTGTTTCAGAAATAAGTCTTGCAATCAGAGAATACAAGTCACTTGTTTTTCAGCTTTTTAATTTTAGAAGCAGTTTTCCAGGATTTCAGCTCACTGTGTCTCTTGGGGGATAGACCGCCTCAATACATTTCTTCAGTATTAAAGATTTTATTTTTGTTAACAAATGTTTATGCCTCCTACAGTGTGTCAAATATTTTAGTTCCTTCAGAAAGAAATAAATTGATCTTTTCAGGAAATGCCAAACTGACTTTCATATGGTTCTTTTTTAAAATTTCTCGATCATTTGTAAGCAGGCTTTTCTTTTACTAATCACTTTACTGGAATAATCATTGCCATATCTGACTATGTGTTCACCTATTTTTAGTAGGTGAGCTCAACCATGCTGTTTTTTAATATTAGATCTTTTTCTAAGCCAGACATATACTAGACTATAATTGAATGTGGTAGTGAGTTTTCCTTCTTTGAAGGTACCCTCAGGGATCTATATGCCCTTACAGTTCCAGGTAGAGTTGTTTTATGCAGCCAGGCTGTTAAGAAGTTTATTTTATTGCCACTCTCATATTTTGCAGGTATACCATAAATTTTAATGTTATTTTGTCTCAGTCTGTTTTCTAAGTCATAAACTTTATCTATGAGCTAGTTATTTTGTTTTAAAATAATTTCAGTCTGAGACTCACCTTCTGTTATTCCTTCATGATCATTTAAAGCTTCAGCCATACTGCTGATATGTGTACTTTGTTCTTTGATAAGCATTTCAAATGTTCCATCTTCTTTCTGGTCTCTTCTTTGAAAGTTTCTGGTTTGGTGTCCAGTTTGTCCATTTTAAGTAGTACATCCTGCATACTAGATATTAGTGACTGGATGTCTTTTACTACAAGAACCCTGAGTGGCTCATGTTGAAGTCTATTCTCTCTTAACCAAGCAGTTGAAATTCTAACAGGAAAATTACAACTTTTGAAGAACTTGAAGATATTAATATTTTGTCTGTTAGTGAATAACATTAGCTAACACGTATCTGCAAATTTTAATTTTTTGATTATATTTTTTGTCAGAGAAAATTTTTCAGTCACAAAGCTTTCACCACTTGCTGCTTTCAGTTAGCCATCTTGGCCACACCCCTCCATTCCGAGGAACTCTGACATCACCTTGCTCTTTTCCTGATGCTGACTGTATTAACATACTATCTATTCTTGCACTGATCTTGTCTGTGAACATTAAGACAGTCAGCCTTTTACTGTTATCCATATGTTTACACTTTGTAATTATCCGTATATTTACAGTTTGTAATTGTATGTTTAGACCGTTTCCTCAGTAACAGTCTTTCAGGTGTCCCCCCCCTTCAGATATGCATGGTGACACAAATGATGACACCTTGTATTTTTATGTTTCTTTTATAAATTTCATTATATTAACTGTTGCAATGGCTTTATCTGTTTGATAACAGTTGATATTTGTTTGTTCTTTCCCAGATGACTGGGGTTGCACCTGAAAAAAATGAAAAAAAGTTTTTTGACCAGAGGATTTATCTGGTTATCAAATGTAAAAATAAATAAAATGTATGTACACATGCACATATGTACAGGATTGGTGATGAAGACTAAAAGATGAACTGGCATGAAAACAATTGAAATTTAGTTTGATTGCTGATATATATACTGTTAGCTTAGTTTAAAAAGATTATGGTCAGTATTGTGTACTTCTTCTGGAAAGAATTTCCACTAGGTTGGTGCTAAGGCAAGGGTCCTTTATGTGAAAAATAATGATTTGAGGTATTTGCAGTGTAATTTTATTTCCTTGTTTCGGGGAGGAGACTAAATGAGGTTAGTGATGTGCAATTTTATTCTAAGAGAATATTGGTCAAGGAAGTTTTGTGAATTAATGATACAAAGAGAAGTGGAGAGTTGTTAAACTCTTTTTGTTTTCACTTTTGTAAGAGCAGTGCTCTTTCTTCAGGGAGGGAGATGAAATAGCTTTTATTAAGGGTGATTTGATAAAGTTTTGTGTTGGTTATGAATCTGAGAGTGAAGTGCCTGAAAATGTGTACCAGTTTGGTTATTTAAAGACTTGGTCAGGAAGAGGTTAAGAATTAATCAACTGCAGCAGGCTGTAAGCTTTTGAGCTTTTCAAGTGGGTTGTCCAGCAAGAAACCTTTGTCTACTTTTGACCTTTAAGGGGTTCATCCAGCAAGAAAATGTTATTTGTTTGACCTTGAAGAGGCATATCTAGGGAAAAAGCTTCCCTACCATCAGGAAGATGCTGTACTGGAATGCCTCCATTTTCTATTGCTATGCATACCAAAGCAAAGCATTATAACACCAATGGCAGTAGATGGAACAAAAACATTTTAAGTGAAAAGAAATAGTTTTGTGTTGTTCTGCAGCGGAGGTCCTTATCTCCTTGTAGTTCACACTAATTAGACTCACCATTGAGAACAACATCCTCGTTGGGATGTAGCTTACCCAGCATATAAAGCAATTGAAAAGACCCCAGAGGTGTTTGGTTAAAGTATCATGTGCTTAAAATACTTGAAGTTTTATATCTATACTCCATATCATAAGACTCCCTAGAAGTGATCTCCGCCTTGCTTATGGGGTTATAAGGGATCAAGTTGTCCAAGAACTCTTATGCCTTCAAAAACCAAACCTTCCTAATAACAATAAGGCCAGAGGTCTAAATCTACTTCAACTAATAATTAAGACAAGGTGGAGGGGTAGATTTTCATGCAGCACCTACCCATTCTCTGAAATAAATGTCCTCTCCAAGTTAAGCAGTGTGACATACTATCTGCCTTTAAAAAGAGCTGCACAGCTGGATGAGTATTTATAAATTTCAGCTGGTATGACTGACCTGACCTTCCTTGAAAAGGAAGACAAAGCCTAAGGTTGGATATTGTCAAGGCGATAATGGCCTCTGCTCACTTGCCTTATAACTCCTATGATCCCAAGAGAATGCACACTCAGCTAAGCTGAATTCTGAGCACTAATGCTGATGGTGAGGTATAGAAATGCAGGTTAATTCACTGAAGTACTTTTCCTTAGTGCTGAACAGCTATGTCCAGCTCCATATTAACAATGTAACAATGTCTCTAATGGACACTGGTAACCTGAAAATGGTTTATCTCCCAGGCCCATGCTTACACTTATCAAGGGCGTCAGAACTTTTTCAGAGATTTGGGATGCATGGCTAGGCTTAAAAAGGCCCTAATGGTTGTTAGCCTAGTAAACAACTATGAAGCTATGAAGCTGTGAAGATCATTCAGCACTCACTGAAAGTGTCATTGATTTACTGACCCATTCCCAAGCAGAAAACCCATTTAGCAAGTCTGGCATTCTGAAAAAAGCGTTTGACACAATCAATTAATTTATAATATAAAAATGTGGTAACTACACCATAGCTTTTAAAATCTTAAATTCTAGTGCATCTTATTGCACAAAATAAACTATTTAAAAAAAGCATATAACAAGCATATATGGCACTGTCTGGCAATGCATTAAGCTTAATAAGCCTTACCCCCTCCTCTTTACCTTTTAGCCAACCCTGTTTCTGCTCATTCCTTAAATGCTTTTACTTCCTTTGTTACCTTTCTTCTTGCTTCCTTATACACTGTCTGCTGCAAGTCCCCACATCTCCCTTCCACTTCTTGTCTGCTCTTTTGTTATAATCACTATCTTTACCTTCTCACATAGCCACATTGGCCTTTTCTTCTTTTCTGCCTTTTTGCCTGTTGCTCAGATCCTAGATCAGAGTGCTGAATACCACATTTAAGATTAATTTCTTTAGATTATTTACTCCATCGGTTTTGTCCCAGTCACTTAACCCAGCAGTGACCCTCTCCTCTCCCAGACCATTGAACACACTTCTCTCAAATCCCATGCTGTTACATTGGTCATTACACTTCTACCCTTCCCTACTATTCTAAACTTCAAAGAAGCATGACAACTATTAGCTAGTGATGACTTTACCTGGAGATCTGAGACACCTATCGACCTTGGTTAGGCCTTGTCAGACTGCTGTCCTTTGTGATATAGTCTTGCATCAGCTGGCTGAAAACGTCATGGTCCAGGACCTCAGTCAACTCCCTCTTTGCCTGTCTCTCTTTCTTTATTTATGTTGTTCTGTCTGTCTGTATGTCTGCCTCTATCTGAAAGCTAAGACCCTCTGAGTCAGGTCCTGGCAGTTTCAGATCTGTATTAACAATAATTTCATGACTCTAGCACCTCATGAAGAAGAGGAAATAGGTGGAGTTGAAGAAGATGGCAGTGCCTCAAAACAACATGCGTAAGGCCTACAGAATAGATATGCAGCTGAGCCAGGTATGGAAGTATGGTACATAAGGAAAGCTGATTGAGGAATACAGAAGTCCAGGAAGTCATCAAAAGAAAGACAGAGTGCAGGAAGAAGTTGGAGATAGAAAAGACAGAAGAGGCTAGGAAGGAATATCGGTTGGCTAACAAAGAGGCTAAGACAAGAGTTGCAATAGCAAAGAAAAAGGTATCAGAGGCACTTCACCAACTTCTGGAAAGTGACTAAGTGGATGTCAAAAAGAAATTCTATCAGATTGCAAGGCAAAGACAGAAAGATAAAGAAGAGAGACAGATACCCTTCAGAAATGATGACAGCAACAAAATACCCACCGGTCTACAGGATATCAAAGGCAATGGAGTACTTCCAGCAGTTTCTGAATGAAGGAAACCCACTTCCATATACACAGCCCATGCTGAGAGAAGAGGAGGAGTCCATTTTAGAAAAAGTCAGAACAACACTAATGAAAATGAAGCCAGGGAAAGCAGCAGGCTTAGATGAGGTCACACCAGATATGATCAAGCTGTTGGGTGATATAGGGCAAAAATGGCTCCTGAGGGTACTCATAGCAGTAGACAGAGAGAAATGTGTATGTCAGTTGACTGGAGAATAAGAATACTAGTTCCAGTGTTCAAGAACAAAGGGGATATTCACAACTGTGGGCAGTACATGGGTATCAAACTCCTATCACACTGCATGGAAATTCTGGAGATGGTGACTGATAAATGAATACACAGAGTATTAGAAAGTATGATCGGAAATGAGCAGTTTAGATTCAGATCAGGATGCAGCACAACCGACCCAATGTATGCAGTGAGACAGATACTTAAGAAGCTAGAAATGAGAAAAAAGTCCATCTGGGAATTCCTAGACTTAGAGAAAGCATATGACGATGTCCCAAGAAACATGGTTTGGGAAGTTCAGCAGTGGTTCAAAGTCCCAGAAACATTGGTAGAATTATCTTAAGCTATGTACAAGGACTCAGTGACTCATGTACAAACAGTGTTTGGTCTCACAGAGGTGTTCACAGTGGCAGTGTGTGTGCATCAGGGTTCAGCCCACAGCTGTTTGTACTGGTGATGGACTACATTAGCAAGCAGGTTGGAGGGGACAAGTCAACAAAACTGCTGTAGGCAGGTGATGTGGCATTTCAGGCAAATTCTAAGCAAGAATTTCAACTAAGGGTAGGGGAATAGAATGGAATGCAAAACTGAAGGCACATAGGATGAAACTGAGTATGGATAAGACAGTTGTAATGGCAGCAAACAGGCGAAATTAGAATATGCTGAAAATTGAGATAGAAGAGAAAACAGCTGAACAGGTTAACAGCTTCAAGTATGTGGGAGGGGTAGTTGAAGAGAAGGGAAGTTTGAATGAGCAGGTCAAAGGTAGAATCAGATGGGCTGCAGCCAACTGGCAGAGAGTGCCATGGGCTAAGATATGAAGACCAAAGATGCTGAAAAGTAAGGTGTACAAAATAGTGGTGTAACCAGTACTACTGTATGGTACAGAAATGTGGGCAATAAAGACAGAGCAGTTGAGGAAGTTAAAGCTGATGGAAATGAATTGCCTGAGACTGGTGGTAGGATGCACATTGTGGGACAGACAAATAAATGAGGACATAAGAGAAGAAGCCAAAGTAGCTCCAATTACAGAAAAGGTCAAAGATAACAAATTACTGTGGTTCAGGCACTTGTGCAGGAAAGCAAAAGACAATCCAATGAAGAAGATATGGGGCAGAGAGGAAGAAGGCAAGATGAAACAAGGGTATCCAGCAAAGAGGTGGATGGATTGCATGAGAGAAAACCTGTGACATTCAGGCATGAGTATAGAAGAAGGTAGGAGAGTGGCACTGAATAGGGTGAGATGGCAAAAACAGACATGACACCCTGACTCATAGAAAATGGGAAAAAGGGGGTTCATCATCATCATCATCATCATCATCATCCCAGTCATATAGCCATTCTTTCAGTCTCATATCTTCCCCTTATTGATGGGTCTGGGGGACAATACACTGTATCAATACACCAGTGTTTTTCCCTTTCTGTGTCTACCTTAACTGCATGGAGCTTACCCTGGGTTATTACCATGCCTGCTCATTGCAGCCTTTATGGGTTGGCATTCTTCATTCCCTCTGACCTTACATTTGATGCCCATTTGTACATAGAGCACTACTCTACCACTAGACTTTCCTTTTCTATTAGTCATGAACATCCTATACCCAGGCACCTCCATGCCTCACTCCCTCTTTTCTCTGATCCAAGTTACTGTGATGTAAGCAAAGCCTCCCCTCCCATCATGCATCATCACCTGCTGCTCACACATATTCCTATCCAGACTCCTTGCACTGTACATTAATACTACATAGCCATGCTGCTAATCACCTTTGTTATTATTACAACTCAGCCATGTATCACTGCAGAAGCTGCATTGTGCTCAGAAACATATGGCATAGAGAAGAATGCATTCTCAATACTTTAAGCACTGAAGGTATAATAGCACTTTCTCTCTTCTTTTGACACCTACTTTGGAAGTAGATGCATTGACTACAGTGAGATGAGACCCCCATCTAAGGAATTTGAGTGCTAGAAAACTGACAAATCAGAGTGGGAGTGGAATGCTTTATTCACAGTAAGGTAGTTAGGAAAAGCAGCCATATGATAAGGTAGCAAGGTGTACAGTGGAGGATATTTGCAGTAAGATGGCTATAATGTAGTCTGTTTCAGGGTGGCAGAATTGACAAGAACTTCCTAGGTGCCAACCTGCCTTATGAAGACAGCTTATAGCTTTCTAACCCCATAGGTCAATAGGTCAGATAATCATACAAACTCATCATCCACACATACACTGGTGTGGGACTAACTGATACTACAATACAAACTCATCATGCACACATACACTGGTGTGGGACTAACTGATGCTACGATAGGATCTGACTTAGAGGGCATGCTAACAGTCATTTATAATGGGTGCCTTCAAGTTCCACACATACACTGGTGTGGGACTAACTGATACTACGATAGGATCTGACTTAGAGGGCATGCTAACAGTCATTTATAATGGGTGCCTTCAAGTTGCATTTACACTGACATCCCATAATAACAGGATAAACAGAGAAGAGTTACACTAATATCATTTTGATGGAAGCAATCATTACTCATCCTGATATTCTTGGTCAGCTGACACCATGTGTGGATTACATACCAGAGATGTGTGAAAACCAATAGCTTTCTGCCATAACCTAAGCACAAGTCAGCATATAGCCTGTCTGTGTGCCTGAGCTCTTACGCTGTATGGAACTTTACTTTGTTTGCAGTCGCTTTTATACAATACAAAAATATCCCTCCAAACCAAGTAGAAGGCAGCTGTAACAAGTGATAGTAGCCAGACAACTCCAATCTGAATGTAAAAAAACTTTTAATAACGTAGCGTAAACGCTTTTATAACATCAGTTACTTCCTCAGATGCATAAAAACAGTGCATAAACATCATATATATATATATATATATATATATATATATATATATATCTATATTTATATATACATCAAAGATATAAAAGGAAACCAGTCATGTTCCACATATTTCCCTCCATTTTTTAAAAACCTATAGACCAATTAATATTTAAAAGGACAACAACATAAACAACAAATGTGCGTGTAAAAAACTCCATATATTAAAATACATTGGTAGATTATTCTATCATACTATGGAAAGAGCATGTATTAATTTATATGTATATATAGCCCATACAATTCATCTTAATCAGACATAATAATTCATTTTTTAATTCTCCTTCCTTTTAACACAGGTTTCAAGGGGACCATATCATTCAGTCCATGGCCCCTATGGGCTCCCATGTGTAGGATCCATTTTAACTCTTGTGTTTCCATTTTATTAATTATATCCCCTATTTTAGGACTCTCCTGTATAACTTGCAAGACCTGAAATTTGAATTGATGACTCTCTTCTTCTGTCAATACATGTTTAGCTATAGCACTGTACTCACGTTTCATCTTTGTACAGTAATCATGGTCCCTAATTTTTTCCCTTAGCCTGCGATTTGTTTTACCTATATAAAACTTGAAACAAGTGGTGCAGTGGGCAATATATACCAGGTTTTTTTGTATTGCAATCAGCTTTACACCTTAGGTGCCACAAATATCCAGTATCAGGGTGTCTAAAATATCTAGATACATCTATAAATGAACAGTTACTGCACTTCCCACATGCCAGAGTTCCCAAAAAATCCTTTCCCTCTGGTAAAGACACCCTCGGGTAGCATAACTGCTGCTTCAAGATTAAACCATTCCTAAATGTGTACCTAGGTTTCGTGCCAACTATCTTGACAGTTTCGTCATCCATTAACAGAATGTGCCAGTTCTTATTAATCACTTGCTTCACAGCCTGTAAACCCTGTGCATAAGGTAGTACAATTGGAACAGTATTGACAGCAGCCACTGTCCTATCACTCCTATCCCCTCCTCCTAATATATAGGGTCTACCTCTCCCTCCTCTATCTCTTTTCACGCATGCACAAGTACGCTTAAATTCATTACTAGAATAGCCTCGAGTGGTAAATGCCATTTCTAAATACTCAAGTCCACGTTCAAAATCCTGCTGTGATGATGACAATCTAGAGACCCTAAGGGCTTGTTCCTCAACAATGTTGGGGAACATATGTGGTGGATGCATACTACTCCTCTGCAAAAAAGAGGGTTGATAGCAATCCTTCCTATGTACACTAGTTTGTATCTCACCATTAGTTCTTGTAATGGTTACATCTAAAAAATGGATCTCATCAGGAGAACACTGGTATGTAAACCTCAAGAAACCATTGCTACTATTAAGGCTGTGCACAAATTCATACAAAGATTCACAGTCACCCTTCCAACAAATGAAAAGGTCATCCACGAACTTGCAAAAAAACTTCACATTGATATCTTTGATGTACCTAGAAACTACACTGCCACTATAAATGATCAACTGAAATTTGATTTCCCCATTTAAAATTGTATAAAAATATGACAACAAAAACTAGGTATGTACTATAGGTCAAAATGTTTTTTACCAAATCTTCCAGTCACTCTTGTTAATGCATACCCCCTTTCTTCTCTGTGTTATGCTTCTCCCATTTTCATGAGTATTCAAACTAGAGCTTTGCTATAATGAGAGCTAGATTTGCAGCCAGTCAGCCATACAACTCTCATCAGTACTCTGCCCTAAAATCATCAAACAGGTTCAAGTTATCTCTCTGCCTCATTTTAATCAACTTCTCTTCACACATAAAATGATATATAAATCCTCATCATACTCAGCAACCAGCATCATTCTCAAACAATACCTTCCAAACTGTCCTCTTTGCTCTTCTCAAAAGCATGTCCTTGAAATCTACAAAAAAAAATCCAAAGGCCATAGCCTATACTCTATTTCTGTGGCCAAATCCTGGAATATGATTCCTAATGCTATTAGGTCAGCACTTAGTATTCATATGTTTAAAAAACCTTTAGGAAAATTCCTTCTCAAGTCTTCATACTGTACTTGTCTTACTCCATGCTAACTTCACCTTTCATTTCTTAATTCTGTCTTGTCCTTGCTTTACCCGTCCCCATCCTCACCTTTACCCTATTTTCCCATTACTTCTTCTGTTGCTCACTAGTTCAATCACTTTTTGCCTCTCTCATTATCTGTAGTATTCCATGCTTGTTTCACCCACCTGTCCTTAATCCATATTTTATCCCTTTTACAGGTGAATCACTTGCCTTCTCTAATAATACTATTTGATTCTTTCTTTTTTTTCAGAATACTCAAATAAATATTTCACTTCATCAACTGTACTTATCTTGTATATTGATACTTTTCTTATCTGTCTTTCTCCTAACTGTACTATTATACTGTTGTTTTAACATTTACTGTCTTTTTATATTACATTTAGTAAAGTCAGCATCATCTTGGTTAAAATTTGTATTTGGTATTTTAGGTTTTCTTTCTCTGGGCCTCTGCTGAAAATGGAATCTATGCCTAGTCAGACTTTCCTGGTAAATAAAAATGCCAAATAAATCAAAATAAATAAAATATAGGGCTTGAATCTCATCTCTCATACCAGTAAAATACAAAGGGCAATTGGTCTTAAGAGTGCAAGGTAAATATAAAATTTTGCAATGGGTAAAAGGCAAATCTTGTCCTCCACAAATAAGCTTTATACTGTATAGGTACAGTTTAAGTTTTAATTATTAGATCCCCAGGATTTCACCTGCCAGTACATTCCGGTGCAATCTCAACAACGGCAATTAAATATTTAGCACAGTTACTAAGCATACACCATCATACAATATTTTCTAGGATGGGGGTTAAATGGCAAGTCTCCAGCAGCAAGACACACTCTGCTAATGCATATATTATCACTACCACCAGTTAGTCAAGACTAAGAATTCAACAACACACCTTACTATAGTTATAAAGTCACACAGACTGCAGAGAGGAAAATCCAGAGTTTATCTAAACAATCCTGTCCTGGTTTGTGATTTATTGATCTTTACTGTTAAAAGTGTAGTTAGGCAGCATAGGATGATGGTTTGTAGGATGACATTGGTGATCAAGAAGAGGAGGAGGCGTGTGAAGGCAGCACCAAGGATCAAATGGTAGAAATTGAAAAAGGATAATTGTGAGGTGGAGTTCAGGGATGAGTTAAGACAGGCATTGGGTGGCAGTGAAGAGTTACCAAATAGCTGGGTAACTACAGCAGAGCTAGTAAGGGAGACGGCTAGAAAGGTGCTTGGTATGACATCTGGACAGAGGAAGGACGACAAGGAGACATGGTGGTGGAATGAGGAAGTACAGGAGAGTATACAGAGAAAGAGTTTGGCAAAGAAGAAGTGGGATTGTCAGAGAGATGAAGAAAGTAGACAGGAGTATAAGGAGATGAGGTGCATGGCAAAGAAAGAGGTGGCGAAGGCTAAGGATAAGGCCTATGAAGAGTTGTATGAAAGGTTGGACACTAAGGAGAGAGAAAAGGACATGCACCGATTGGCTAGAAAGAGGGACCGAGCTAGGAAAGATGTGCAGCAGGTAAAGGTGACAAAGGATAATTAAGGAAACATACTCACAAGTGAGGAGAGTGTGTTGAGCAGATCGAAAGAGTACTTTGAAGGGTTGATGAATGAAGAGAATGAGAGGGAGAGAAGGTTGGATGATGTGGGGATAGTGAATCATGAAGTGCAATTGATTAGCAAGGAGAAAGTAAGGATAGCTAATGAAGAGGATGAAGAAAGGAAAGGCTGTTGGTCCAGGTGACATACCTGTGGAAGCATGGAGGTGTTTAGGTGAAATGGCAGTGGAGTTTTTAACCATATTGTTTAATGAAATCTTGGAAAGTGAGAGGATGCCTGAGGAATGGAGAAAAAGTGTTTTGCTACCAATTTCTAAGAATAAGGGTGATGTGCAGAGCTGTAGTAACTACAGAGGGATTAAACTGATCAGTCACAGCATGAAGTTATGGGAAAGAGTAGTGGAAGCTAGGTTAAGAAGGGACATGATGATTAGTGATCAACAGTATAGTTTCATGCCAGGAAAGACCACTACAGATGTGATGTTTGCTCGGAGAGTATTGATGGAGAAGTACAGAGAAGGTCAAAAGGAGTTGCATTGTGTTTTTGTAGACTTAGAGAAAGCATATGACAGGGTGCCTAGAGAGGAGTTGTGGTATTGTATGAGGAAGTCGGGAGTGACAGAGAAGTATGTAAGAGTGGTACAGGATATGTACAAGGGTAGTGTGACAGCGGTGAGGTCTGCGGTGGGAGTGACAGATGCGTTTAAGGTGGAGGTGGGATTACATCAAGGATCAGCTCTGAGTCCTTTCTTATTTGCAATGGTGATAGACAGGTTGACAGATGAGATCAGACAGGAGTCCCCAAGGACTATGATGTTTGCAGATGACTTTGTGATCTGTAGTGAGAGTAGGGAACAAGTGGAGGAGACCCTGGAGAGATTGAGATATGCTCTACAGAGAAGAGGAATGAAGGTCAGCAGGACTAAGACAGAATATATGTGTGTGAATAAGAGGGTGGATAGAAGAATGGTGAGGATGCAAGGAGTAGAGGTGGCAAAGGTGGATGAGTTTAAATACTTGGGGTCAATAGTTCAGAGTAATGGTGAGTGGGGAAAAGAGGTGATGAAGAGAGTACAGGCAGTATGGAGTGGGTGGAAAAGAGTGTCAGGAGTGATTTGTGACAGGCAAGTACCAGTAAGAGTGAAAGGGAAGGTCTACAAGAGGGTAGTGTGATCAGCTATGTTACATTGGTTGGAGACAGTGGAATTGACAAAAAGGCAGGAGTTCGGGCTGGATATGGCAGAGTTAAATAAGTTAAATTTGCATTGGGTGTGATGAGGGTGGACAGGATCAGGAATAAGTATATTAGAGGGTCAGCCCAGGTTTGAAGGTTTGGAGACAAAGCCAGATAGGCAAGATTACGTTGGTTTGCTGAGTATATTGGGAAAAAGATGCTAAGGATGAAGCTACCAGGTAACAGGAAAAGAGGAAGGCCTAAGATAAGGTTTATGGATGTGGTGAGAGAGGACATGCAGGTGACTGGTGGGACAGAGCAAGATGCAGAGGACAGGAAGAAATGGAAACAGATGATCCACTGTGGCGACCCCTAATGGGAAAAGCCGAAAGAAGATGATGACTCTTAATAAGCGGTAAGAGTGAGCAGAAGCTAAAGAACATATTAGTGTGTGATGTTAAGAAACTCCAGCTTTTGTCTGACTTTCAGAACTTCTATGGTCTGAGCAATAACTTTACTGTACTTAGTTTAGTATTTAGTTGTATATTGTTTGTGTGATTTTCACATAAAAGTTGATTTAAGTTCTCTTTGCGTTCTGTGGAAACTGATTTTGGTTATTTTTTTTCTGTCATAGTTATAGTTTTTCATTCATTTGAAGCTGAATATGGATTTCTTAAATGAGTATGCCATTAATGATTTGCTAAAGCGCAAATATCTTGTACAGCGTAAAACATGCAATGTCTCTTTAAATGTAACACCCGATAACATTGGTGATCTGTGTTCCTCATATCAAAAGCTAGATGATTTGTTTGCCATTTTTAGTAGTAAATCTAGACTTACTGATGATGATTGTACTTGTGCATTTGGCATGTCTTGAAGAACTGTTGTTACATAATTAATGATTGGACTGGTGAGATAAATAAAGTTAGAGAAAGCAAATAGAACACATTTAGGAAAGGATGTGTCTGTTGTCTGTAAAGATCACTCAACCCCTGTGAAACAAGAATATGTCCCTGACAACTTTGGAAGTCTGGATACAAGCATTCAGTAATGTGAGGATTCAGAGTGTTTAGAAGGAAATAAAAAAGAAAGATAGTAAGTCATTAACAACAAATAACAAGGACAAAAAGAAACTAATTAATGACTGTAAAGGATGGAAAATGCGTAGTAAAAGGGCACTGCTTTGTTATTTAACACACAGATTACAGGGAAGAATAAAGTTTTTTTTTATCAGAAAACCTTCAGTCTACAGAAAATGGCAGCATTTTTCCAAAAGAAAAGGTAGAAAAAAAATAGGTAAAGGGCACATGAAATGGAAGAAATCAAAACTGAACATGGAAGGACTGAAGAACATTACTGTAAGAAAAAAGATGAGAAAGACAGACGTTGACAACATAACTCAAGTTGTGGATGTACAAAGCCAGCTGGATGAGAATTGCATGCCTGGAAATGTAACACACAATGAAGACAGTGGGATTAAGAAGACTAATGATGATGAAGATCATTCCTTTGTACAAAATGATAGAGCAGATATTATTGAGTTAAAAGCTGAAGATTCTTCAGATCTGGTCAGAAAAGATAGTCTTCTAATTGGAGATTTAGTTTTTTGAGGAAGTGGTACTTACATTTGTAAAAAAAATAATGAACATCAAATAGTGTTATCATTGCCAGGAGCAAAAATAGAAGATGTGAGATCAGCCTTAGAATGTCTTAATGTAAAAAAGTACAGATCTGTGTTTATTCATGTTGGTACAAATGATGTCATCCTCAAGGACTTTCTGACTGTTAGTATGGAACTTACAGCCCTCTTAGATGATATAACCTGTATTTGTGTTAGGATGTTTTTTTTCACAAATCACATATAGAAAGGAGAGTCGGTTCACCGTGAAAGAAAGATGTCCTGATTTAGAAAATGGAAATGTATAGAGCATCTGAGCCTAATTTTGGGCACAGATGTGTTCAGATAGGATGGCATTTTTTGCAGCAGATATTTTGCAATATTTGACAAATGCAAAGCAGGATTTTTGCCAGGTCAAAAAAATTAACAGTTCACAGATAGCAGCATTTGATGCATCTCTGGTGGGTGTTAATGCTAGAAGCATTAATAATAAAGTTTTTTTTAATTGGAAAATTTGCTACATTCCCACAAGATTGATGTTGCTATTGTTTGTGAAATATGGTTGAAGAACAATGACTGGAAACCAGTTCTGTCAGGGTATAAATGTTTTCATTGTAACAGATATTCTAACAAAAAATCAGGTGGAGGTGTTATGATATGGATTAAAGATATTTATGAGAACTGTGATTATTATGTGTTCAGTGATAACACCAATACTATAGAATGTGCAACTGTGACAATAAAAAACAAATCTGGAGCATACAACAATTGTTGGAGTCTATAGGACACCAAACTCAAGTGCTAATTGCCAAGAGTAATTAATACATTTGTTGCATAAAACACAGGAGGAAAAAATAATAGTGGCTGGGGACTTAAGTTTTCCAGAAACAGACTGTAATAATATGATTCAGCAACATTAGTAAGGAAATTATTCACAGTGTACGTTCAGAAACAATTGCTTCAAACTGTAAAAAAAAATCTACTAGGGAAAGTAACATACTAGACATTGTTTGTGTTCCTAATGAAATTACTGCTACTTCAAGTCAATTTTTGCTAATACTGGGGGGGCAAAAATGGGTCTATATCACATAGTCGAAGTCTTATAACTTTGAACACGTAATGTTCAAACCATTATGTTTGAAGTTACAAAACTTTGACTATTGATAAAAAACGGAAAACAAAATAAACTGTTTTAAGTAGGGGGCATGCCCCCCTGCACCCCCCCCCACACTCCCCACTACTTAAATATACCGTGTCTATAATAGAACATCGAAGTTTCCAAACTTCGAATGTTCTAATATCGAACCCTATTCAGCGAAAGCTGAAAATATCAAAGCAACAGAAAACTGAATTTTTTCCCAGGGAAAGAATTCGGTTGTCCGTTTCTGTTGCTTCCATATTTTCAGCGCTGTGGTGGGAAGTTATGGGTTGGGTTCAGGTAAGTGTGCGATTGAGTGTGGGTTAGGTTAGTTAGGGTTAGGGCGCAGGTTAGGTATGTGTGCGATTGTGTGGACGTGAGGGTTAGGGTGGGTTAGGTGAGTTAGGGTTAGGGCACGGGTCAGGTAAGTGTGTGATTGTGTGGACGTGAGGGTTGGGGGGTTAGATGAGTTAGGGTTAGGGCGTGGGTCAGTAAGTGTGCGATTGTGTGTATGTGAGGGTTAGGGCAGGGTAGGTGAGTTAGGGTTAAGGCGTGGGTGAGGTGAGTGTGAGATAGTGACGGACCTTAGAGTTAGGGTTTGGGTTAAGGTAAGTGGATAGTTAGTGGTGTGTGTATAGTTTAGTGTAGGGTTAGGTGTAAGATTTTAGGTGTATGTGTGTGGAATGCTGTTTGTTTGGTGTGCTTGTGTTGTGTGTATGCGTTTTGGAACAGCAAATTTTTTTCCCTAGGAAAAAATTCACTGTTCTGTATGTTCGATGTTTTCAGCTTTCACTGAATAGGGTTCGATATTAGAACATTCGAAGTTTTGAAACTTCAGTGTTCTAGTATAGACCCAATATACCAACTCCAAGATCGCACCCCATTGAACAAAATGGAAACCTCCGCTTATGGAGACTTCCACTGAAAAGCTCAAACTTTTACAAATTTGAACTTATGGTCTCAACCATATGAGATTCAAACGTTCGACTACACGATAGGAACCCAAAAAAACCAAAATAGGGACACTTTTTAAATACTGCTTTTACAGGCTTAGAAAGTTGGTAGGATAAAAGGTTTTATATTCAAACAAATTTTCTAAAGAATATGAAGTCTGAAACTCAAATGTCTGCCATTATTTTCTAACTTCAGTCCTCAATAATCTACTAGTGATTTGTCAGAAAACCACAAATTTATGAGAAACAAATCAAAAATATGAGAGAAAAGTCTGGACATTCTGTGAAAATCTGGACAGTTGAGAGCTACATTTTGCCACCATTGATATGCAGTGATCATGCGGTTATAAAAGTTAATTTGTTGCTAGATATTTCTGCCAAAAGGCAATCTAAATCATATCACAGAAGATTAATCATGGATTATATAAAAGCAAAACAGTTACTATGTAAAACTAATTGGAGTAATGCATTCAGTGGAAAAACTGCAGAAGGAATGTGTAAAGCTTTGAAAAAGAGTACAAAAAAAAAAAATGTTTCACATCTGGATCTAGGATACAACGTCAGGGGTTATATTTCCTTAAGAACAAGATACCTGATTCCTCTTCCTCCATATGTCTACAACCTTCCTGCTTACCCTACCCTTAGACTTTACCACCTACTACTTTCTATCAGCCCCTTCACTTTCACCTCATTATTTCCCTATCTATACCTATCCTCTCTCCCCAGAACCCTTCCTATCCAATCTATCATTTATACATATTTCATCCTACCAGCTATTTTATAATGTATATATATCCCAAATACTGTGAAGTATTTGATGTCTAAACTCCTTTTTCAGGTATTATTTTCAACAGCATTATTAGTAGAAAAAGTGTATGGATACTATATATAATTGCATGTAATCTAACTGTATATCATCTGCCTAATGTAATATTTTACTGTGTACATGGAGCTTTTCTCCCCGGGCCTATGCTGAAAAAGGACATGTGTCCAGTCAGACTTTCCCAGTTAACAAATGTAAAATAAATAGATAATTAAGGTGAGAGGCAAAAAAAATATAAAAAAATGGAAAAGAGGACAAACTACAACTTTGAAAACTGAAATAAACAAGCTGGACAAACAAATTAAGCATAAGATCAAGAAAAATGAAGACAGTATATAAAGATATCATGGATAATAGGAAACCATTTTATTGATACATAAGATGTGGAAGGAGTAAAGGCTTACAAATTGATCAACTGTTGTAGATTGTAAAATTTACTCTCAGACACAACAGATTATAGATTTATTTACAAAATCTTATACAAAACACTTTGGCTCCACAAAGGGGGGTGATAAATTATTCTAGTGACATTCAGTTAACCTCAAATACTGGAATCAAATTATATTATATTGAAAAAGAGCTATGCAAACTGGATCTAAACACAGTGCCTGGAAGAGGTGGAATTAGTAGTAATGACCTGACAACACTCCAGCAAGAACTTATAGTACCATTATATCTATTATTTACTAGGTCATATAAATAAGGGGAGATTCCTCAAGACTGGAGACGTGCTTATTAAATCTGTCTTTAAAGGAAAGATGAGAAGGACAAAACCTGAGTCATATAGATATATAAGTGTACTTTCATGCTGTGGAAAAATAATGGAGAAGGTAATACTGGATACATTATATTTAGAACTGGAAAAGTTGGGACTTGAAACCATATATTAATATGCATATGTTAAAAATATGTCCACTTTGTAATTTCGAAATACTGAAATCTCGAAATTCAGTATTTCGAAACCACAAAGCCGAAAACCCAACCACAACTCAAATTCGAAATCCTGTAATTATGCTACAAATACAGTACACACATAAACATACACATAAATCCCACCCACAACGAAACTCATCTAAACTATGTATAAGCAGGGGGGGCAAGCCCCCTTACTTATAAATTCTAACTCCGAGATTGCACAAACAGAAACACAAACGGAACTCACAAACACAAATCTTACAGTCCCTCAAACACATACATAACAGTCACAACACACACTTACACACACTAAACCCCTAACCAACATACTTATACACACAAACTTACCAAAATTAAACCCAAACATCCACACACTGTACTGCCGGAAGCAGAAATTCAAAATATCCATGCTTCGGTATTTTGAATTTCGCACTTCTGCCTGTTTCAAAAATGTGAGTCTGTGGCTTTGCAGGTTCGAAATACTGAATTTTGAGATTTCAGTATTTTGAAATTACAAAGTGGACCCATTAAAAATAGATCTATTACCCCCTGTAACATGATGTTATATAACAATATAATAATTGCTATGAATGAAAAATTGTGCTGTGATATAATTTATATAGATTTAACTTCAGCATTTGACAGGGTCATACAGAAAACACTGGTCGATAAATTAGACCAATTAGGTATTGATTTATTTTGGATAGCTACATGGCTTACAAATAGGACATGATGAGTATCATACAGCAATCGGGCATGGAAAATTCTTGGTTACAATCATGGTGTCCCACAGGTCTCTGTCATAGGCCTTTACTTCTTTAGATTGTATCTTTCAGTCCCATCTTATTCATCTGAGGTGTTTTACAGTCTGTATGCAAATTACCTGAAATTGGGTACACTGATTACATATGTTACAGATAGATATAGCATGTCTGCAAAAGAACTTGACTAAATTGACAATTTGGTCACAGGAGAATAATATGCTGATAAATACTTTAAAAACTAAACATATGAGATTTGTGAGACATAATTTGAAATATTTAATACAACACACAGTGATTAAAAATATAGATTAATTTAAGAACATGATATATATGTGTAGATCTAGCTTTTTGAGTTTTTCTAATCATATCAACCAATTAGTTAATAATAGTTATAGAACTATAGGTTGTATAAAATATTTATAAAGTCTAGGAAATTAAGAATGATGAAGTAATTATTTGTTAATTGTATTAGACCCAAACTTGAGTATGGAATAACAGTATGGAAACCTTATAAGAAAACAAGCATGAGTAAACTGGAAAGTGTAAAGTGGAACTATACCAAGGGTATCTGTGGATTTGAAAATTTTAAGTTATTATGAAAGACTAAAATGTCTGAACTTGTATAGTGTCTCTGATAGATATTTAAGAGGAGACCTTATTCAGGTATATTGCGTATTTAGAGACAACTACCTCTTGGAATGTTTGAAGTTACCAAAAAGTACTAGAGAATCATCGGACAACCTGTACAGAAGCACTGATCATTGAAATTCCCACATCCAGTGACTACAGTGTCTTGCATACAAAGATGCAGAAAGTTATACAATATCAGGATCTGCAGGCAGAAACAGGAGCAATGTGGAAGACAAATACCCAGACAGTTCCAATAGTAGGAGGAGCAATGGGTCTTATAAAAAAGAATTTACAATCATATTTAGATATGTTACCAATACATGTAACTCCATACGAACTGCAGGAGGAGTCATTACTGGGCAGATTGCTAGTGCTGTGAAAAGCACTTCTGGCTGACATTAAAGACTGAAACAATACTAATTTCATGAACTTTAATTATACTTTAACTTAGGAATGGGGTCCATTCCCATCATGGTATTAGAAACCCAAAAGACTTGGAGAAATTAAAAAAGATTATATAGGCATGAGAAGTGTACTAACTGGTTCTCTGTGAGAGCAGTTGATTCATAGAATAGACTACCAAATTACATTAAAGCATGCACTAGTTTAGATATTTTAAGAACAGCTCGGACACTTATTATGGGAAAAACTGTTCTGATATATTGGCAGTATAGCCAAGAAAATCAAACTAAAAACCAGGTACACTTGGCTGAAAGAACTATTCGAGGGCTTACAACATATAAAAACTTATTGAAAATAAGTTAAGTGCTTTTATCCTTAGAAACAGAACTTCATCAGAACTAGATATCACAGTGTACTCAGAAAATTTAAACCACACATACTAATTATTATAGCTATGCCCAATTAATTACATACCACATTCCATTAAAATACTACCTTGGAAATTTTAAATTGCATTAAAACAATAAAATAGAATTACATGGGGTAAAAATTCAGTGTTCACATAAACATTGCTTTACCTCCCTTTAAACTTATATTTCATTGTTAAAATGTATCCAAGTTTAATAAATTAAACAAATTATAATTAAATAAATGATTAAAATGCCTATTTCAAATTTGTATCAGATCATTTGCCAAAGATTTTCTTAGAAAAGACCTACAGCTTAGCTACCCTTAATTTAAATACACTGGTGATGGAAACAATGTCATTCAACCCCAGCTTTTCACTTGCATTTAAATGGATCTGCCAGAGCAACCCCCTGTATTCTAAAGTTTGCACATAGGGGCCACCTCTCAGGTTTTTGATCACTTTTCCAAAACAAAAAAAATAATATTTCTTATTTTCCATGCATGTTATACCATGTCTAAACAAGGTATTTACCTCCTTCTTGTTAGTAATATCATATTTGTGTTCATAAATCCTTGTCTGTAATGACTGCTCAGTCTTACCTATGTAGAATGAAAAGCAACAGTCACAAAACACTAAATAAACTACCCCTTACTCCTGCAATTAAATTGAAAGGTATAATCAACACAGTTGATCTGATATGAATTTAAAGTTTCACAGTGCACTGTGGTATCTAATTCTGATGAAGTCTTGTTTCTGAGGACAAAAGCACTTAACTCATTGTTTTCCATAAATTTTTATGTGTTGTGAGCCCTCAGCTGGTTCTTTCAGCTAAGTGTACCTAGTTATCGGTATATGGACAGGCTAGAAAGGCATTAATGCCCGTGCCTGAAATATTTGAATGTATGCATGTATGTACTATTCACCCTTAAAATAAGCCAGCATTTAAATACTTAACATTTAAATAGAGGCAATTAGCTCGGATTAGCAAACTTTCAAAGGGTGGCACTACACAATTGAAAGGACACCTATAGAATGCACTGAGCCCTTAAAGCAATAAGTAAAGCATTGACATTCTCAACTTCGAAATAATATTTAAAGCATCTCCTTTACAAATAAATATACAAACAGTGCAAGAAAGTGTGCAAGGAAGTGAAAATAAACACTTAAACAGATAAATCATCGATACAAAAACACTAGCAATTAACTAACTAGTGTCTGACTGCACTCCCTGAAGAGATACCCTTTGTCCTTACTATATAGCTTAAAGAATCAAGGATGAGTTCTCATAGTCCACACAGGCTGCTGGTCAGACATTGAGTTCTATCCCAAGTGTGTGCTCCAGCAGACAGATCCAGTAAGTGAAGTGCAGCAGCTCTCTCAATTAACAGTCTATAAGTGCTCATAGAAGTCCCAAACAAAATTTCCTAAGGCTTTTGCTTTGATTTATATGTTGAAAGGTGTTTCTTTTGTTTACACAGTTAAATAGCTAATAGTGGAGCATATGATTTAGCAACCTAGAGTCCAAATAAGATAATAATCTTTGACCTATTAACCTTGCAACAGTGCTTGCATTTGTGAAGCTTTTAAAAACAAAATATATTTTTCACAACAGCAGATGAAGTTATACATCATTTTACACATTTTCTTTCAGGTATTACAGTATACTGAAAAGACAAGCAAGACCACCCAATCATTATTCTAAAACCGAACTTCAAGCAATTGTAGTTACCCCTGCCCCCAGAGTCATTCATGTCAGTATCATGGACCAGCATTTCCCCACAACTTCTCTAGCCAGCCTGATTGAGAGAGTATCTTGAGACAGTGTTAGAATTGTCTTCTGCTGTCTGATAAGAGTACACTTGTGTAAAATCTTACTATAACTGTAGATGTCCTTCTTTTCACTGTTGCAGTATTCTTTACATAAGAGATCTCCTGCTAAGGCTAGCCTAGTGTCTGACCAGTATACCTAAGTCTTCAGGTCTTATAGGCATTGTACGTCACACATATGCTCCCTGTGAAAGGCACAGGGCATAAAGGTGATACATGGATGCAAAACACCAAGAACTGAAATGCCCCAGGTGGAATAGAATGCCCTCAGGGACAAAAGAGAACATATAAATCCCGAAGGTATGAAAAGGATAAAGGAAAAGAAAATAAGGACCCTTCAGTCAGGAGAGCAACAAAAACACCGGTCAAGAGCTAGAAAAGTGTGGGAAGGCGGGAGGGACTGAATACTGCATCAAAGAAAAGAAGGCTATCTACTGTTATGGTAAGGCCTTACACAACTGTACTATGCTCTTCCATATCACTGGTGCATTATTCTTTACATAAAGAAAAGTACAAGAGCTCAAAAATAAGTCTGGGAGGAGAAAGACACAAAAAAAACCCTCTACAAGTCTATGGAGTATAGACATGGCAAAACCTGCCCTGGTCCTGGAAATAACATCCAATTCATAATGTTTAGTGAAAGTATGAGCAGAGGATTAAGTAGCACCCTCAAGGATGGAGATGGTGTCTAAACCCTTTCAAACGGTACCACAAGAGGCAATCACATTAGTAGAATGTGCTTTTACAGATAAAGCCAAAGTCCTGGGATGAAAAGAAGCAAAAAGCTGCTCAGACTTGTGAAGTGCCTTTGTATTATGTAAATAATAGCTGAGCTATCTATGTAGATCCAAGGTGTGAAGAACCTTCTCACTGGCAGATTTTGGAGAAGGAAAAAAGGAAGGAAGGAAGATGAATAAACTGATTAGCGGACAACTCTTTCACCACCTTGGGCATAAAAGAAGGATTGGTTCAAAGAGACACCTTGTCTCTGTAGAAAAGTAAAAAAGGAGGAATAGCCATGAGAGCCTAAAGTTCGGACACCCTCTTGGCTGAAGTAAGAGTCAAAAGAAGAACAGTCTTCAAAACAATGTTGCAAGAACACTGAAGATACAATGTTGCAAAGAAGCTGAAGAAGCAGGATCAGAGGGAGCCTCAGTCAATTTCTGAAGTACAAAACTGAGGTCCCAAGAAGGCAGAAAAGACTTTCTGAGAGGCCTGATATGAAGGACACCTTTAAGAAATTGCTTGACCTGAAACCAAAAGGCCAGAGGAGGATTCAAGAGCAGACAAGCAGAAAAAGCAGATAGGTGAGCTTTAATTGAAGAATATGTTAACCCAGCATGGATCAGATCACATAAATATGACAAAACCAGGGAACTTCCATTTTTTAACTTCTCCAAGTCTTTTGGATTTCTAATACCATGAAGGGAATGGACCCTATTCCTAAGTCAAAGTACAATTAAAGTTCATAAAATTACTATTGTTTCAGTCTTCGATGTTAGCCAAAAGTGTTCTTCTAAGCACCCTCAATGTGCCCAGTAATGACTCCTTCTGCAATTCTTATGGAGTTACATGTATTGGTAATGTATCTAAGTATGATTGTAAATTCATTTTTATAAGACCTGCTGCCCCTACTACTACTATTGGAACAGGCTGGATATTCTTCTTCCATGTTGCCCTCGTTTCCACCTGCAAATGCTGGTATTATATGACTTTGTGTCTCGCTGTATGTAAAACACTGTAGTCACTGGGTCTAACATTTTCAATAATCAATGCTGGCTTTGTCTTCTTTTCATGGAATACTACATCTGGTTTTCTAGCTTCTATGTTTTGAACTGCTGGTAGTAGGTGATCCTATGTTATACAAACTTCATTTTCTGTGATGCTTTGTGGCTTGTTTCCAATAATTTACAGTGACTTCAATACCATAATGTTTGCACAATGTCCAATGCAATAATCTTGCCACATTATTATGCCTTTCAGTATACAATCCTTCTGTCATTAGTACATCACAACCAGCTTTAATATGTGTGACTGCTTCCAGCTCACTTTTACAAAACCTATATTTGCTGTTTTCTCCTACATGTTCAATGGACTTTGTAAACCAACATGTACGTAGTCCACTGTCCTGGGCCGCCAATATTAACTTTTTATTTTTTTCTTTTGAATTCACCTCTCCTTAACCATTCCTGTGTTCGATCCTGATCAACATAAGGTTGTTCCAAGAGTTTCCTATACTTGCAGCTATATTTATGCATTTTCCACATTTCTTGCCTTCTCATCTGATCCTTCGCCTTGTATTCTTTCTTTTATTTTTTAGCACATTCAGTTGCTGCCTGATTTTTATCTACTTCTGCTTCGATTTCCATTCCCTCTTGACACCAATATGCTTCTGCTAAACTAAGCAGAGAAATCATCAGAGACTATTTCTCCTCATAGGTTCATAGGTAGGTTCATAGGTAGGTACTAGACTATTGGCCCTAGGGCCTATATAAGCCTAGCCAAAGGTACCCTGGCTTTTGCCACCCAAGAAAATAATTTTCCTGTGCCACTGTCGAGCAGAGCCATAGAAGTGATCCCCGGGGTGAATTTCCTATCTTCCATACAATCATCAAGATTTTTCTTGAACAGTGCTAATGAGGAGCTTTGTTTGATATAGACAGGTAGTTTGTTCCAGAGTATGGGAAGTCTCTGGGACAGGAATCTATCCCTCCAGCATGTCCTGCTTATTGTGGTGATGAGGTTTAAGTCCCTAGAGCAAGTAGCTCGTAGGGATTGGGATTTCTTTAAATGGAGCATGTCTGAAAGCTCTGGGTTTGACATAGCTTTGTGTGTTAGGCAGAGATCGCCTCTGAGTAGGCGATATGCAACAGAGTAAAGATGCAGTTTTTTGAGATGGTCATCTCTTTGAGGCTGGTAATCCTCTTTGTGAGGTATTTCTGTGGCCTTTCCAGTAGTTGTAGATGTCTTGTGAGGTACATACCAAAAGGGGCATTGTACTCTATAATGGGTCTAATGAGTGATGAGTAGAGGGGAACAATGTCCTCTTTTTTCCTGGATGAGAAACCTTTTGTGATGAGGTGTGCCACATAGAAGGATTTCCTGACTACTGTGGTGATGTGATTATCAAAGGAGAGACTACTGTCCACCTGTGTCACAAGGTCTCTTATCACACTTTCAGTGTTAAGTAGACTACCGCCTATGTGGTAGTTCATGGCTACAGAGTTTTTACCAAAGGGGATGACAATGCACTTTTTGGCAATGAGCTTGAGGCCATGGCTTTGACACCAGGCATCTGTCTCAGCAAGGCCCTTTTGTAGGATGTCCACATCTTTTGGAGTTTTGATTATGGCTCCTAATTTGCAGTCATCTGTGAACTTCGTTAGCCAAAGACCTTCTGTGTTGGCCTGTACTTCAGAGAAGTAGATACCAAACAGGAGAGGACACAGGACTGAATCATGTGGTACTCCACTTGTCACTGGTCTGAAGCTGGATTTGGAGTCTGCTACTTTCACAGTGTGGGTTCTGTCAGTGAGCCAGTTAGCAACCCATCTTGTGACATAGAGATTTATACCTATTTTAGTGAGTTTATCTATAATTCCAGAGTGGGGGATGGTGTCAAAAGCCTTGGCGAGATCTAGATAGGCTGTGTGAATCACCTTACCCTCATCTACGGCTTTGGTGACTGCTTCAAAGAAGTCTATCAGGTTTAGGAGACATGATCTGTCTTTTACAAACCCGAACTGGGTGGGGTCCTGAGTTTGGAGATTACCAATGTCGTTGTTTATAAGTTCCATGATGATACGCTCCATAGCCTTGCAGACCAGGCTCGTTAGGCTAATGGGGCGGTAGTTTCTGGGGCCTGTGGTGGCTCCCCCTTTGTGGAGTGGGATAACTGTTGCTGTGTGCCATTCAGTGGGCACATAACCTGAGGTGAGGCTATGATTGAACATGGTACTTAGGTGGGGTGCCAGTTTGTTCTGTAGTTCATGTAGAACACAGCCTGGGATGTCATCAGGTCCCATGGATGCTGTGTTCTTGGCTTTGGATAGTGTGTTTTTTACCTGCGCAGCTGTGATTACAGGAACTTTGCATTCTTCTGACATAGAGATGGGCCCTTTAGGGGATGACAGAGGGGTAAAGTTAGCACTGAACCTATCTGCCAGGATGTTGGCAATATACGTTGGTTCTGTATATTTAGTGCCATTGTGCTGTAACTCAGAGCAGATCTGAGTGTTGCCATTGAAATTCTTTTTTTTTTCAATAATAAATCCTTATTGTTTCATTATTTTCCATACACAATTAAGAACAAAAACAAAATTTAGAAAGAACTGCTAACTAATATCACTAACAATAACACCAAAACATATATACAATATTTACATGAATGTTTCCATGTGAAACACTAACTTATACAAGAAAAACATAAGAATAGTTAAGATCACTTCAAGTAATAAACAGTTTGGTTACTAAGTTCTCTTCAAGTGTATAGATAATTCTTAATACATTCAAATTAGAAGTATTATGCTAGTATAATATTAAATACTTGTTCCCAAATTTTTGGGTTATTAAAATTTTTATTATGCTGATTCAAAAGTAATTTGTGAGCTAATATATGCCTTATTGACAAAACTCTAAAGTTATCTCATGATGTTTTAGATGGATCTAACCAATTAGTAGCTATATAAAGCTTCATTAAGATGTTAATACATATAATACTTTGTGATCTAGGGAGTTCTTTTGGAGGAATATGCAAAATCAGGAATTTCCATGACAACGTTGTACTTTGGTAACCCATCTTCTGAAGTTGTATCTTAAGGGAATTCCAAAGTTTATATATGCATTTGCAGCTCCAGAACATATGAAGAAGATCAGCTGGTTGGTTTTTACAATATGGACAAGCTGAAGAGTTTTTAGAGTTAAATTTATGCAGGCTAAGACATGTATAATATGCATTATTCCATATCATCATCTGGGTATACATCAATTTTTGAAAGGAAATATATTTTATAGTCAAGTCAATTGCTTTTAACATATGACTTTTGTCTGTCAATGGGATTTTCTCTTCCCAATATTTCGACAACAAAACTTTGTCATGAAATTTAAATTCTTTATTTAATTTATTTGTTGTTATAAATTTAATATCTTGTTGGAGAGCTTGCCACAAATCCGGGCATTTAATTATAATCTCATCTTCAGGTTTGAAATTTTTAAAGTAACTTATAGAAAGTTCTCTAATTTGTCTCAAAATAACAAGATAGTTTTTAGGTAAATTAAATTCTTGTCTTATTTGATTAGCCGAAAATTTAAGATATTTATATATGTCAGTCAAAGTTAAATTAACTATTAATGGGAACATTTTGAGATCAATTAACTGATTATTCAATCTCACGTTAGGATTCCTGTGAAAGGCTTGAAAGACCATCATATATTGAGCCAGATCTAATGATTGAAATAAGTTTTGTAAAGATAATATATAAGTTTTAATGTGTTCCATAATCCCATATAATTTCAAAGTATCTTTTCCTAGAAAGGGTATTGCTTTAGGATTAATATTCAGCTTTAGGATAAACTTATAATTCAGGACCACCCAAGTTGGTATCCACTTGGTACTAGTTATATCGTAATTAGCAATTCTTAGAATCCTATTAGAGTTCACAATTAGATAGTACATTTCAAAATTGGGTAGCTCCAGTCCTCCTCTATTTTTTGGGGTCATTAATTTATCATAAGATATCCTGTTTTTTTTTGGCTCCCAAATGAATTTAGCCAATTCTTTATGAATTTGTTTAAAAAATGTCTTCGGGATTATTACTTGAGCAGACCTAAAAATATATAGTAATCGTGGTAATACATTCATTTTAATAATTGAAACTTTTGCTAATACTGGTAATCGTAAATTTTTCCACCTCCCAAAGTCAGATATTATTTGATCCCAAACTGTTTTAATGTTATTAATGTAGAAGTCTTTATTATCTGTAGAGAAACCAATACCCAAGTATTTAATATTTTCTTTAAATGTTACCTGTCCCACCAAAGGCAATAATGAAAAAGGTTTAGGAGTTCTTAAAGGGAAAATATTGTTTTTTCTCAAATAAATTTTATAGTTAGAGACTTCTGAAAAGTCGTTTACAGCCTTTAATAACTTTTCAGTATCTGAAATTGGGGATGTACAATAAATGTTGAGATCATCAGCAAACGCTGCCATTAATATTTTGGTTCCATAAATTATTGGGGCATTATGGTATAGATTCTGCTTGATATATAAGAATAAAGGTTCAAGATAAAAATTAAATAGTAAAGGGGACAAAGGGCAGCCCTGACATGTTCCATTTTAATCTGTATTCTTTTACAGAAACTTCTATTAATGTACAGTGTGGTATAAGGATTACTATATAATATTTGTAACATTTGAACAAACTCTTGGGATATATTAAAATATGGTAAAAGATCAAACAAAAAGTTTATATCAACCCTATCAAAGGCCTTCTGTGCATCAATTATAAGGGCATAAATATTAAGATTATTCTGTTTAGCATGAGCTATCATAGTATGAAGTGTAAGTGTATTATCACTAGTTTGTCTAGCTGCCATAAATCCAGCCTGTTCCTTAGATATTATATGAGTCATGATTTTTTTTAATCTAGATGCTATAATAGAGGTTAAAATTTTCATGTCTACATTTATTAATGATATTGATCTATAATTATTAGGGTTTTGGGGATCCGAATTAACTTTATGTATGAAAATAGTTTTTGAAGCGTTAAGATGAGGATCATTAATTTTATTCCTAATTATATAATTAAATGCATGTGGGAGTATTTTACCGAAGATATCAGCAAACACTTTATAGAATTCCACTGTCAAACCATCAGGAACTGGTGACTTATGTGATTTCATATGTTGAATTGTATATACTACTTCTTCTTCAGATATCGGTTTAATCAAATCACTTTGAATATTCTCTTCTATTTCTGGAAAGTTAATTGTTTGTAAAAATTGTTTATTAGTTCTATGTGAGAACATATAATTTTGCCCATCATATATATAAGTATATATCTGCTCAAAAATATTAATGATATCCTCAGTTATAGAATATATTGTATTATTAAATTGTATTTCCGAAATTTGTACTGTTGTTCTCGATTGATTAATGATCTTAGCTAATGCTCTTGATGGTGTTTGAACATCATTAGCATACCTCACTAACTTCTTATGTTCCTGAAATGTTAATCTACTATTTTGAATTAAGAAGAGATCCTTTTGACATTTAAGCAGTTCCATCTCTGTTTGAGCATTAAAGTTCCGAATCAGTTCTTGATCAAGTATCTTAATTTTTGTTTCTAGTTTTTGAATATCTCTGTTTTGTATTTTTTTGTAATAAGAAGCTTTTTGCAAAAGGATCCCTCTTATTTGTGTTTTAACTGTTGCCCATTCAATGTCAGGTGTATGTTGTTGTTTCTTTAAACTATCCAATAAATCTTTCAGGTAATTTGTGATTTCATGTATTATTTCCTCCTTATTCAAGAGATTTGGGTTAAGAGACCAATTATAACCTCTTTGCCGCAGGGTATCCTTTACTTCCTTAGCAAAACTTAACGAAATTTTTGAGTGATCTGATAGGTAACATGCATGTGTAACAACTAGAGGTTCTAAATTAATCAATGTTCTTGAAATCAAAAAGAAATCTATTCTAGACCACATTTTATGACATGGTGAATAAAAGGTATAATTATTTGTGTTATTGACATTGTTCAAATAATGAAAAGGGTCATATAGTTGAAAGTCTTCCTTAATATCACTCAGTGCCAATACAGCATGCTTATTAAATGCTCTTTGTGGACAAGATCTATCCAACTTCGGATTTTGGTAAGCATTCCAATCCCCTCCAAAAATTATGTAATATCTATCATATTGTGTCAAAATTGGATATAATGATGTTATGAATAATTGTTGATCATTACAGGGTGCATAGATATTTAGAAGTAAAATAGGTTTATCAAATAGAGTGGACGAAAGAATAACATAACACCATTGCCCATCTTTATCTGTTTTAGAATCTAAGATCTTTTCTTTGTATTGATTCTTAATAATTATAGCTACCCCAGCACTGTTTGTCTTACCTTCTGATACTACTACTTCTCTGATCCACTTCTTTTTTTTTATATCAACCCATTGATCATTCATTAAATGCATTTCTTGAAGTAATATAAACAACGCCTTAGCCTGCAACAATATGTGTAACAATAGTTTCCTCTTCTTTAAGTTCTGGAGCCCTTTAACATTCCATGAGTCTAATTCCCACATTCAAAGGGCTGTCTGTACAATAAAAGTTTAAGAGGGAAAACATAGAATAAAAATAAAATGACTTTAAAGACATACATAATCTTGAAGCATTCTTTACATCCCTTCCTATACCAGTGCATACCCACTCTAACCCCGGACCAGGACATATATAGGTCTTGTGTAACGTAGAATATTAAAAGGGTCAAGAAAAACAAATGTAAAGGCATCAGATTATAACATTTCAGACGTTCCACAATTAAGACCTATATAATCTAACTTAACTATGACAAAGTTTAAACTAAACATTCCCTAACAAACACTGCCATTGATCTACATATCTTTGGTTAACTGTTGTTTAACCAAATCAAATTGAAGATATAATATTACTATAAAAAAGAAAGTTCTAGTAGTTTGATTAGCTATCTATACATAAACCGCATACATCAATTATTATAGTCAAAAATGTCATTTTTTCCCCTTTTATTTCCCTTTTTTTTAAAAAAAATAAAAGTTTGATATATAGACAATATTGTCTTCTTGTTACGTATACATCCTATAGAGAACAAAAAAAAAAAAAAGCCATGCTATATTATAACCCTATACTAAAACAAATATACATCTAACTACTAAAGTCCCTGATTATATGTTTGAACCATCACAGTTTTATACTAAAACAAGCCAATATCTAACTAATGTAATATAAACTGTCACATCTAAACAGTGCAATAAGGACTATATTAACAGTTATATTTTTATAAAACATTGCTAAATCCCTGCACCCTCTCTAACTAATATAACTACAAGATTTTTATTAAACACTAAAAGGGAAATAAATAAAGATGTTCCTATGTGTTTAAATTACCATACTACAGTATTATTTGGTGTTAAATAAACATTAAAGTGTTTAAAACAGTTCCCTTCGGTTTCCCAAGCCTGGAAACCATTTAAAACACTCGCAATGGGGGACCGCTTTTGCAGCCGGATTAATTGCCACAACGAAATCCACACCCTCAGCAGCATTCTAGGCATTTCCTGTCTTCTCATCGACTAAAACAGCTCATAGAAGCCATAAAACTTTGGGAAACGGCTGCAGGTAACCAGGATTAGCTAAAACAAACAATTTTATTACTCTGGAAGAGGCCTAAAGCATTCAAAAAGAAAACAAAGGATTATCCAGACCTTGAGGCACAGTAATCAATGGATCCGACCTCAGGAGCATGCCAGTCCCAGCGGAGGTTCATTTCAAGTCTCTGATGCAGGTAAACCCTTAAAGACTTTTAGAAAAAGATTTTTTGCCTCAGTTTTGGTAGAAACAGAGTATTTAGTCCCATCTATTGTAAATGTAAGCATATTAGGGTATTTCATTTGAAACTTAATTTGTTTATCAATAAGAAAGTTGCAGTATGGAGATAAAGACTGTCTAGCTTGCCTGACTTGTAAAGGTAAATCCTGGGCCAGAGATATTTTATTATTTTTCCACATGATATACCCTCCACTTTTTTTTTCAGTAGTAAGTATTCTGCTAACATCCTGGTAGTTAAGTATTTTAACATATACAGGTCTTGGAGTATTAGATGCTTGTAGCTCTCTCAGAACTCTGTGTGCCCTTTCAATAATGATTTGTTTCACCATATCAGAGTCATTTAGAAGCACTGCAAATATTTGTGTTATAGATGGGATTAGTTCATTATACTGAATGGATTCTGGAATTCCTCTAATAATAATGTTATTTCTCCTGGATCTTGCTTCTAAGTCAGTAATCTTGCTTTGCATAGCCTGAATATCCACATAATGTGCATTTGTTTTTTTTGCCAATAAATTTAGTTTATCCTTATTTTCAGAAATTCGAGCTTCCGTCTTATCCATTCTTTCCAGCAATTGAGTACAAGAATTTCCAAATGTTTGTATTTGACAAGTCAGTTCCTTCAGAGCTTCTTGTATGGGTAACTGAGCATTTCTGATATCTTACATGTTTAGTGCTTGATCAGATTTAGTTTTAGTCCCTGGCTTCTGTTGTTCCTGCAGTTTAGTAATTTTTTTGTCTTTTAGAAATCACATATTTCTCTGGTGACTGTAATTCCGAAAGTTTTGTTTTAATAGTGGTTACGTCCATGTTTTTTTCCTCTTTTGACATCTTATTCCAACACAAAGACTTAAAGTGTAGAAAGCACACGGTTCCTTTGTTTGCTTCTCTCTTCAGAGCTAGCTAATCTATTGTAATCCTGTTAAATAAGTTCTTTTTTCCCAGTTTTTCTTCTTGTTGCAGGATAGTTGAATGTAGTTGAAGTTATTTTATCGAAGATTTGATGTTAAAAGCTTCTTGGTATCGACTCAGGGTTTAGATTTTCTCAGGTTAAGTGAAGAGATGCAGATCAGCAGTGTTCACAGAATGGCAGCCATCTTTGAATCCCGCCATTGAGATTCTTGACATAGCTATAGAATGCTTTGTGGTTGTCTTTAGAGTCAGTCACGATTTTGTTTTCATAACTAGCTTTGGAGGATTTTATGAGGGATCTCAGCTTCTTACTGAAGCTGACTAGGGAGTTTCTCCAATCGTGGGATTTTACTCTTTTTTTGCAACAGTTTCTTTCTTCTGTTGTAGAGTTTGTTTATGGCAGGGGACCACCAGATTGGCTTCCTTTTTTTGGAGGATAGCATCTTGGTTCTGTTAGGGATTGCATGATCCATGCACTCATGTAAGTGCTTATAAAGTGCATTTGTGTAGGATTCAGCGGTCATACCTCTATTGTCCATCAGCATGGGTGTCGTGAAGTTTGCCACTTCTGTCTTAAAAAGCGTGAAGTTGGCATTGGAGACATTTTTTACTGTGATTTCTCTAATGGGGGGGGGTGTCTAGGGTGATTAGCTTATGGTCGGATCTGACCAACGAGGAATTGACCTCTGGTGTGGAGCACCGGTTGCCCACATTGGTAATAACCAGGTCTAGGATATTGCTGCCCCTGGTGGGGGTGTGGATAAGTTGATCCATGGCATTGGAATTTATGAATTCCAGAAAATGTTGAGCACAAGAGTTGGTACATGAGTAGTTTTCCCAGTTAATGGTAGGGTAGTTGAAATCGCCCATTATTAGGGTGTTAGGTTGTACCCTAATATTTTCCAGTGTATTAAGAAATGAAGAGTTGGAATCCTGGGGCATGGTGGGGGATCTGTAGCAAGCTACAATTTGGATTGTGGTCTTGCCCAGAGTTAGTTGCATTTGGATAATCTCGGATGCATAATGCTGAGCAACTAGCCTGGAGGTGTGGATATCCTTAATGAATATGGACACACCTCTGCCTTTAGTGTTTCGGTCCAGGTTAGATGGCCGAAAGGTGTGGTATGAATTATAGCCTGGTAATGCAGGGGTACTCTCTGGAGCCTTGAACCAGGTCTCTGTCACTGCACAGATGTCGATGTTCTCCATTTTAAGAAGTGCCTCGAGAGAGTGCATTTTGAAGTTTAGACTTCTAGCATTGAGTAGCAATACCCTCATATTCTTCTTGCCTGTACCTGGTAGGGTGGTGAATTTGTCATTTGAACCTTGCCTAAAAAAGGCACTATAGGGGTGGCTAGAGCCTTAGCCAGTATCCGGAATCCCAGGGGCGACAGGTGCAGGCCATCTCTGGCAAAGCATCGTGGCTTGTCAATCATGTCATCCCAGGCAGACAGATACTGGATCCCCGTAGAATGATACCAGAAGCTTAGCCAATTGTTGAAATCAATCATTTTGTCCTTGTACTGTGGTATCATTCTGGGTGATGCCAGGATGCTACTCAGGGCTAGGGTCATACCTGCCTGGGCTACAAGATCAGACAGCTCCTCCATGTCCCTTTTCATGTAGTCCAAGGAGGTCTGTCTCAGGTCATTCACACCAACATGGACAATGACAGAGTCATATTTGTACATGTTGTGGGGTGACCTGAGTGCATGCGTTATGTGGCAGATCCTGGCACCCGACAGGCAGCTGACAGCAACTTTCTCCTTGTTTAGCCTGGTGAGTGGAACATCAGTGTGCCTGACTATAGAGTCACCTATGACTAGAGTGTTGGGTACTAAATAAACTGTATTGATTCAAAACTTTCACTACATTTGGGTCTTGTGAAGTCAACAGATATGTGTGCAGTCCCATGATTACAGATCTATACATGTAATCAATTTCGAGAAGGCCCAAACCTCCTTCTGAACATGGGATATATAATCCTGGTATGTACTGATTTTTATAAATCATGTGATGAGCATGAAGCATCCTTCTTGTTTTCTCCCACAGAGAAGGGATCCTAATGATGAGAGAGACACCATACACAATTTTCTTTTCCATTTGGAAATATATGATTTTATTAAAAGGAATCAAACCCCTATCACCTCCAATGTCATTTAAAGAGTGGACAGGTGAGGATAGAAAATATCATCAGAAATACTCAGTCAAAGATCTAAATCTCTTCGGCAGTATGAACAAAACAGCTTGGAGGGACAGGTATATTTCACAGAGGATACCACTGCTGTTGAACAGACAGGATGAGGTTTAAAATGCGTCCAGAAAGAGGCATGTCTGCTACACTAAATTTGACTGGATATGTGTGACAATTTACTACTTGATTCCAAAGTGCTTTGACCAGTTTGCAATTGTCCATTTGAATTCAATCCATATGCACACACACACACACACACACACACACACACACACACACACACACACACACACACACACACACACAAACACACACACACACACACACACCATAACTATGGTAGAAAATTAATGCAGCTAAGACCACCAGTCTTTATTTAAAAAAGTAAAAAAAAATCAGTAGAGTTTATTTAGTCTTGTGGTTTATCTAAAATACACAGCCAGTACTTTTTAGTCTTAGACTGCTGGGAAACAGTCATCGATAGCAGTTCTGTCCCGACTCTTTCTAGCAAGTTGTTCTTCACTTTAGTGTCTTAGAGCTGCAGCTCTGTATTTTAAGTTCCCTTTACCAAGGGCAAGCACTCTCCACTTTGGTTTGAGCCAACATTTTTTTTAGATTATCCCTAAATGCTCATTCAACAAATCTCTTCTTACTAATACATGCAATCTTTTCTACCCTTCATGTAACAGACACAACTGAATTTTGGGGCTGAAAAGTTTTATACTACTATGTGTGCATTTTTGGAAACATGCATTACTTACACCACTATTTAGATACTTTGTGTCACCTACTACTCTTCTGTCTGGCGATAATCATAACACTATGCTGCTTTGAATGTATCTATATGCATGCATATAAATAGATGTATCAAAGTCAAAAGTCAGAGTCAAAGAAAACTTTATTGTCACTCAGAACTACACCAGTGTACTTGAATGAAATCATGATGCTTCGTTCCCAGTGCAAAACATACATACAGAGAAGAAGAAGAAAATAACATAATAAAAATAAAAGTAAAAATAGATTAAAATAATAACATAATGACCAGACCCACTTTACATATATATAGAATTGAGTAACAACATGTGCATGACATTGCTATAACATAAGAACTAAGCAGCATCTGGAATTGTCAGCATGAAAATTGCACATTGTGATTTATATTGCACTTCATGGAGTCCTACTTTTAAGGTAAGGTGCGAACTGACATTAAATATACACATCAGTTAGTTATATGCATATAGATATAGATATAGATATAGATATAGATATAGATATAGATATAGATATAGATATAGATATAGATATAGATATAGATATAAAAAAATACAACCACCATCCACAAAGCAGGAACCTCCACCAAAACATCCAACTTTCAACCATATCTTTATAAATAACCTTCACACTGTCCTCCCTGACACTACAGTCATCCAATACGCTGATGACTCTACCCTAGTTTGTTCTGCCTTCAACCCTTCTGAACTTCTGTCTAAAACTCAAAAAGCTTTTTCCACTACTAAAAAATGGATGCACCAAAACCATCTCTCCCTCAACTCCAATAAATCTAAAATACTAATTTTCCTTTCTACCAAGGCTTCTTCCTTCAACAAAAACTCTTTCAATGTCCTAAGCCTAACCAACACTCCTATAGAAGTGGTCCCTTCCACAAAACTCCTTGGCATCACCATTGATGAGCACCTCAAATTTGATCTCCACATTCAACAAAACATAAAGAAAACCCACCAAAAATTAGGTATGCTCTACAGGAATAATCAATTTCTTTCTAACTCCTCTAGACGTACCTTAGCCATCACCTACCTCCTACCCTCTCTTTATGGTGCCCAGCTTCTAACTAACCTTTCAGCTTCTAACACCTCAAAACTGGAAGCTTGCTATAATAAGATCTCTAAATGTGCCACTAAATCCAAAACTTCTACCCACCACTGCCTTGCCCTACAATCTCTAAACTGGTTACAACTCCCTAACCACCTTGACTATCTCCAACTAACTACCGCTCACAAATTAATATTTTACCCAGATAAATGCCCAGCCTTAGCTAACATCCTTCCTCCTTACATCCCAAACCGATCTCTGAGATCTGAACACCAAAACCTTATCTCCATTCACAAACCTAAGCATCCTGTTGGCCAGCTCCTACTCTCCTTCTCTCTTGGTAGGAAATGGAACTCCCTCCCTCCTTCACTTAGGATCTTACCTAACTCAGAATCTTTCAAAACTCATTTTTTTTACACTTATCCTCCAAATGGAAATGTCCTTGCTTTCACCCTACATAAATCCTAAGAACTTTCTCCACCTTGACCTCGATACTCTAGCACTAATGTACTATCTACTCTCTCAATTCATTTCTATGTTCCTCCTATATGGTTTTAGCTGATGTTCAGTTGACTGTAAATATGTAAATACTGTACATATGTAATAAAAAAAAATGTATTTTTTGTAGACTCTGCACATCAGAGCTTACTGACTACTTTGGACATTGTGTATTATGTAACCTAATTTTACTGCCTACTACTGCATCTAGCATTTCTTAACTGTTTTGACTTTGTATTATCATCTATCACTGTATGTAACCTTGATTGTACTGCCTCTGGAGCTTTTCTACCTGGGCCTCCACTGAAAATGGGTACTTCTTGGCCCAGTGGGCTTCCCCAGTAATCAAACTGAAAATAAATAAATAAATAAAATATCCATCTTATCACCTATATCCAAAATCCTTGAAAGGTGCATCCATCAGCAATTAATGAACTATTTACTGCAGAATAATCTACTTATTCAAACACAACCTGGCTTACAACCTGGGCATAGCACATCCACTGCATTAATATCATTTGCAGATACTGTGAACAGAGCTAGAGATGAAGGAAACTTAGTTCCCACTGTATTTCCTGACCTCTCTAAAGCCTTTAATACAGTTTCTCACCCCTTACTCTTAGACACACCATTTAAACTAGGCTGCTCCCATACCACAGTTCACTGGTTTCAAAGCTGCCTACAAGACCAGAAACAAGCTGTTAAATGGTCTAACCAAATTTCCCCCTTTCTTCATAACCCCGCAGGAGTTTCCCAAGGCTCCAGTCTATGTCCCCTACTGTTTAAAATATTCACAAACAACTTACATACTTCCTCCTCCTCCAGAACCCTCATTCAATATGCAGACTATTCCACCATTATCTGTACCTCCCCACCATACCAAAAACTTCTCCCTTACACTCAAAAATCCTTTACTGCCATTGAATCCTGGCTCACAAATGCTCATCTTTTTTTTAATCCCAAAAAAACTAAGCTTATAATCTTTCATCCCAAAAACACCACCTTAGGCTCTGACCAATTTAACATTCACTCATCCGATAACAGAATCATTGAAAGGGTACAACAAACTTACTTCTGATACCCATATCCAACAAAACATACAGAAAACTCACCAAAATTAGGACTCCTATATGGAAACAGACAATTCTTAACCACTACAACCAAGGCTATTCTGCCTAAAACTTTCTGCTTCCCTCCCTGTTCTATGGTGCTTTGATACTCACCAACCTTCACATTTCCTCTAATTCCAAATTGGAACAATACTATAATAAAATCACAAAGTCTGCCACAAACACCAAATACCACACACACCACTGTAAACTACTACGTGAACTCAGCTGACTGGAGCTCCGCAACCAACTGGCACATATCCAGCTATCCATCATGGAAAACCTAATTTATAAACCCGCAGCTTGTCCCACTCTAGACAAGCTAGTTAAACCGTACATACCTAACAGATCACTTAGATCAGAGGACTAAAGCTTTCTAGCAATCTCCAAACCCTCAAAACAACCTAGCTACTGCCTATACTCCTACTCCATCTCAAAACTATGGAACTCTCTCCCCTAGCTATCAAATCATTCCCAGGCCTAACACTCTTCAAAGGCTCTCTAAAAGAACACAAATAACACATGGCTTTGCACATGTACAATGCCAGGCTAATCTCCCCACTACTCCTCCCCTTTCTTTCTTTCTTTCTTTCTTTCTTTCTTTCTTTCTTTCTTTCTTTCTTTCTTTCTTTTTTTCTTTCTCTCTTTCTTTCTTTCTCTTTCTTACTTTCTTTTTCTTTTCTTTCTTATCCTTAAACTCCCACTTCACCCACAAAGTCCTATCACCTACTCTCTTTGTCACCCCAATCCCAATCTATACTGTCCTCCAAACTCTCATAACTCCCACCATATCTGCAATGTTAAAAACTCACATGCTATTACTCTTTCTTTCCCAAACCAATTGGAACTCTTTCTGGTATGAATTGGAGTGACTGTCTTTACACTCACAATGATCATGACATTCATTTAGATATATGACAAACGTAGACTTATCTCATCCACTCTGTGCTGTTAACATGAAACTTAATTTCTGTGTCTCAGACTCCTACAAACTTCACCCTTTTCTAACTTAGGCCATGTCTACATGTTCCTGCCTATATGTTCCAGATAACAACTAATACCCTTCAGGAAAACTATTGTACTAACAAACTACCACGTTAACCACGTCACGTTTTTAAGGCACTAATCAGCTGCACTACTTGTACTGAAAACGATTATGTTAACCACGTATTGATTTTTCGGTTACTATTTAGCTGTATATTGTACAGATGTATCTGATCATGTTGTAAGTTGTACTTTTAAAGTTGCTGTTAATTCTGCTTGCTAGAATTATGATGTCTGTATTTGCAGCGTTTCTCACTGGGCCTCTGCTGACAACAGGTTCTGTAACTCACTCAGATTTTTCTGGTAAACAAATGTCAAATAAAGAAACAATAAATAATAAAACAAAAAAAATATTGTTTTTTTGCATGGAAGCAAGTCCACCTTCCAAATCCTGATGGGCTGCTCTCCTATACCCCTGCTAACTGTATCTATCAACTCAGAGATCACAAAAGAAATCAGGGAAAGAACATATTCTCCAACCCCGAAAACTCTATGATCTCACATACCTACCGACCATAAGTCAAACAAATGTAGTCAATGAAACAGATGTCAACCATAAACACTTACAACAAAAAGAACCAGCATCAAACAACTGATCTCTTGATCAACAAATTGAAAGAACAGTTGAGTACCACTAGTACAATGATCCTTAACTGTTCTAAAAATTTTTTGGTCAAGAGGTCAGCTGTTTGATGGTGCAACCATTCATACACAAGATCGCAGGGTTGGATACATGCCCTTTCTCCACTCATGTTCAGTCTTAGATTTGGTATACATAAAAGTAGCTGAGAGTGTGGGTAGTGTGGTGGTGGTGGGGTTGCGCCGCCTGCAAAAAAAAAAAATGTGTTTTTCTTGTTTTATGCCCTTTTTCCATTAAGCGGAATATGAGCTTTTGTTGATGATTGGTGTTGCTGTATTTTGCATATCAATCATCTTGCACAGATCTATATATTGAATTAAGCTACAAAAGGTCATGCATATACTTTAGGCAGGCTGTCAAGGACAAAAGAGTTAAGGAGGAACAAAACTAAGTATAGTCTAAGACAAGCAAGAAAACAATGAGTTGTACCACAAGTTCATGTACTATCTTTTTATAATGGCAGAATAGACAGCATACTAAAATGGAATAGTATTGTTTTATTTTTGCATTTAAAAGAAATGAAAAAAAGTGTCTGTCAGTAAAAGAAATTCTGTCTGGTATGTTGCATATTGATCTATTCTGACAGAGTTTTGTTGTTGAGAGAAAGGATGCCATACAGTAATTACTTTCTGAGTAAAGGATTGTAAAACAGTAAACAGATGGGAAAATTATTACATCATGTGGTGGGAACTGAGGGGTGATAGTAGCTGGTGTTGGGGACAGGAAAGCGATTGATTTACCAGGAAAAGATGTTGCAAATATGTATAAGATTTGGAGGGAAGCTTTCAGAGTTAGTGTCCTTTGTCAGAGCAAGCACAAACTCTACAACGAAATATGGCATAGTTTATTCTGTGTCAGCTCTATTAATGGCTTTTACAGCCATTGTATAAAAGTTCAAGTTGATGTAGTACAAAGTAAACTGGATTTTCTATCAATGGTAGAATAAAAACATCTGTTTGCCTGTCAGTGATATTTTATTTACTTGCAGTTATAAAATGCAAATAGAATGGAGTTATTTTAAGATGAGTTAAATGAACCTGAAATATTTTTTTTCATTTGATATAACAAAAAAAAAAAAAGTCAAAAGAGTGGCCAGTGTGACTATTTAGACCAGATAACATTTCAGCCAGATAGGTGCAGCCAAGGCTCGCAGAACTGCCATGTTTTGAGAAATAAGACAGATTTATAAAACAGCAGATTAGGAAAGTGAAGAAAAAGCAAGGTAGTGTACTGTGACACCGTGTGATGTTCCAAGCATGACAAAGTACATCTTGCCCACTTCTGCACTTAATTTGTATTCATAGGATTGGGAAAATGAATGATTGTGACTCAGAGGGGAAAAAATGCCCATGAAAAGGTGACAGCGGTTATTCTTTTGATTCTAATCATTATGGCGTGGGCTCACAGACCTGACCTACAAAAAGTCATGTCAACGGCAACCAGGAGCCTGTTCCTACATCAGAGGAAGGATTTTCCCATATTCTGCCAAAAAGGCAAAGTGCAAGTCAGCAAATGAGAACAAAGTACAACATGCCCCGCATGAGTGACAAAAATTCCTCAGAATGCTTACTGTAACATGCACAAGTGAATTCTGTCTCTGGACTTTTATTTTCTGCTATTTATCCAGTATAGCCTAACTAGGATGAAAAATGTTTCTCTTGTACCATACTGCTTTTACATATATATATATATATATAGAGAGAGAGAGAGAGAGAGAGAGAGAGCTATAGATATAGATATATATGTATAGATAGCTCTATATCGCTCCAGCACAGCAGTGGGTAAGTAATGTACTGAATACATAGATAGCACCCAAAGCTCTATGCTCTTGCTATAATCTTGCACTTTATGGAGATTCTCAGTTTCAAAGAAAGAAAGAACAAATGCCATGTGCTGTATAAAGAGATATTCATGGGTAATGACTAAATGTACAGAATGTACAATGTACGAAAAGAATAGCACAGTGTGATCCTGTGAAATCCATAATAACAACAATAAGTAAATGCCGTGTGTCTCAGCCCTTTTTTCAGCTCCCAGAGACAATGGATATGAGAGAGAAGCTTGCCTGAGTACACTATATATGTATACTACAGCCATGCTTTCTACAACAGAATACACAAAAAGTGGGGCGAATGCTACCCCAAAAAAATGAGTTTTACCAGCCTTGAGCCTACAAATTCCAGCATAGTAAACTGATCTGTGAAACCCAGTTAAGTAAAGGAACAGGTTTGTCTTTAAATGTAGTAATAGTAAAAGGGCAAAGCCAGATACACCACAAAAAGTCAGTATGTTAGTCTGTTATTGATGCAAGACGTTGCAACCAATATTATGCATGGTGCTAGATTATTTAGTGATCGGGATATAGAAAGGAGAGCACATGAAAGTAGCTTTTGTATTTAGAACCAAAATTTAGCAATTAACTTGTGCATAAATCTGATGTTTTCAATATTAGAAAACTGGGTTCTTTACAATACACAAAAAGGCACAAGGTTTGTAGGGTTGATATATATGCACACTCTCCGAAAAGTAACATAAAAATATTCTGGACAATAAATATCTCATTGAGAGTTATCATAACCCTTGCTTCCTGCTAAATGGCTGAGCTTATGCCAAGTTTCAAATTACCCACTTTGCACATTGCCAGATATGGCAACTAAGCTTTACCATGCAGCATTATGGCTCAGTGCTTAAGCTCGTTGCCTCTCAGATGCAGGGAGCAGGGTTCATTCCTCATCTCTGGTCATTGACTGTGTGGAGCTTGTATGTTTTTCCTATACTTCTATTGCGTTTTCTCTGTCTGCTCCAATTCTTTTCCAAAGGCATTTAGGATGATTAGCTAGCTTAAATAATCCCTATGAATTGTACTTGTCCTTTGTACCCAAGTCATGGCTGACAAAGGTCCACAATGCCCAGCTCACTTATTCAGCTAACAAATGAAAACAAAAATCTTTAGCTTTTGTTGTCATCTAGAAATAGCTCTCTCATTCTGACCAGTGATGGCTGGTGACTTCAAAACAAAGACTGAGGGGCTGCAGGAAATAAATGAATGAGTGGAGTTAATTGGAAGGTGTTGAGGCTCTATTACTACAGGTCACTCACCTTGAAAACTACCTGTGATGAACTAACGGATGGGTCATTCACTTTCATTCCACAGATTGTCTCAGCACCCACTCTTTATGGCCACTTTATTGACTATATATACTCAGATGTCTGACTGCAATCAAGGTCTGCCTTAGGTGAAATATAGCCTTAGGCAAATAACTCCATGGTTCTTCCAGTAGCACAGTGATCTCTCATAGGTAAGTACTAGGCTAGCTGCCCTTGTGGGCCATTTTATGGGTAGCCAGTTTCCCTTTTTTGTGCTTAAAATAACCTATCCCATTTGGTTATAGATTAGCTTTACCCATTCCATGATTGATAATCATATATAGTACCCTTAATAACAATAACTGAAATCATACCATAGATAATTTGTGGGGGCTTATGCATGGGATAAAGCATTTAGGAGCTGCCTCTGTCTGTTAGTAGTACAGGGGACAGTTCTGGGGCAAATTTTCTGTTTCCCATCCATAGATCTAAGTTTTATTGAATATGGACAGAGATAAACTTTGTTTTATGTGGATGAGGAGTCAGTTCCACAGCAACAGTATCCACTGTGAGGTATATCTGCCCCTCCAAACCATTCTGTTGATGTTGCGGAAAAGGTTTAGATCCCTAGACTGAGTATTTCTGATGCCATTTGACTTGCTGATGTGCAGTAAATCTATCAGTAATAGGTCCAAGGATGTCTTGCATACCTGGCATAGGTCAATTCTTAGCAGTCTGTAGGATACTGAGTATAGTGATAAGGCCTTGAGTTAATCCATGTGGGATATGTTGTTTAGGCCTTATATCCTTTTAGTAAGGCACTTTTGTGGGCATTCCAGTTGTTGCATGTATCTGGACGGATACATGCCAAAGGGGGCATTATATTCAAAGTCTGGCCTAATTATGGCTGAATAAAGGGGGACAATGGCACCCCTAGATCTAGACATAATCCCTTTGTTTATAAACTGTGCAATATAGAAGGACAGTTTACAACAATGGACACAAGCTGGTCAAACGTTTGGTCACTGTCTGCATAAGTTCCAAATCCCAAATAACTGGGTCACCTCTTACAAGCATATTGTTAATGTGGTTGTTCACTGGGATAGATGAGTTCCCAAAGGAAATAACAATGCATTTTTTGGCATTTAGTTTCGGTCCATGATTTTGGCAGCAGTTTTTTTTTTGGGACAAAACTTCCTGCAGGATGGCCAAGTCATTTAGGGATCAACAACTATTCCCAGATTGTAATCATCTGCAAGCTTAGTCAGCTAGAACCCTTTGATATTGTCTTTTACTTCAGAAAAGTAGATGCTAAACAGGAGAGGTCTCAGAACAGAACCCTGGGGAATCCACTGGTGACTGGTCTCTTTGTGGTGGTAACTTTCCTTATTTTGAATTCCAGCATCCTTTCTGTGAGCCAGTTGGCAATCCAATAGATCCAGGTATGTGGTGTGTTTCTCTTCATCTATTGCTTTATTGACTTTTTCAAAAAAAATCCATCAGGTTGAGTAATGATGTCCTGCCCTTAATGAATCCAGCCTGAGATGGGACCAGTGTTTGGATGTTCTGTATGTCCCGATTGCTTAATTCCATGATAAGTCTTTCCATGGCTTTGTATATGAGGCAGGTCAGACTTATGGGTCTGTAATTTCCTGGGTCTGTTGAAAGTCCTCACTTATGCAGAGCAATGAACGTAGCTGTTTTCCATTCACTTGGTACAAAACCTGTATGGACGCTGGGATTGAACACTGTTGTTAGGGGTGTGGCTAAATTGTTCTTCATGCTATTTAATATGTATCCAGAGATACTGTGTGAACCCATCAATGCAGTATTTTTAGCTTTTGATAAAACTGTTAGCACTTGTATTTATCTGTTTAGTTATTTATTTATATTTGTTTACAAGGGTAGCGCACTGCTCTCAGCGAACCATTTGGAACCACAGTCTGGGTAAATAGGATCACATAATAAATAAACAAGACATATTTATAGATACAAGGATATGCTAAAAAACAAAAAACAAACAAATCTCTCTCTCTCTGTCTCTCTCTCTATATATATATATATATATATATATATATGGTTCTACCTCACATAACCGAAACACCAAAACACCGACAACGCAATCACCGAAACCACATAACCGACAGTACAAAAACACGAAATTCCACATGCCCGACAACGAAATAACCGACGGTACACAAACACGAAACCTCATACACTTCACACACCACAATCAACAAACAAAACACATTCCCCATCCAAAACCACATACGCAACACAAGCACACCAAAATCCCTACAAACCCACACTAAACCTCACATACACAACTACCTACAACCCTAACCCAAACCCTAACCCTAAGGTCTGTCACTACCGCACACTTACCTGGCCCGCTCCCTAACCCTAACTCACTTATCCCGCCCTAACCCAAACACAATCACTACCGCACTTACCTGACCCGCTCCTAACCCTAACTCACTTATCCCACCCCTAACCCAAACACAATCACTACCTGACACTTACCTGACCGCTCCCTAACCCTAACTCACTTAACCCACCCCTATCCCCAGACCGTCAATATCCACACTTACCTTACTGCACCCTAACGTCCGTCACTACGCATACTTACACAGCCTTTCCCCATGTCGGCATCCTCGGCGTCGGTGCTTTCATCCGTCGGGTCGGTCTTCTCCACTGTCGATCTTCTGGGTCCCGTCGTGTGGGTCTTCTCAGCTTCGATCTTCTGGTGCTCTCGGTTTCGTGTCGATGTTCCGTGCGTTGAAGTGAGGTAGAACCATATATATATATATAATATATATATATATATATATATATATATATATATATATATATATACATATATATATATATATATATATATATATATATATATATATATATATATATATATATATATACATATATATATATATATATATATATATATATATATATATATATATATATATATATATATATATATATATATAGATATATATATATACACATATTTACAGATGCAAGAATATGTTGCAACATTTAGTTCAAGAAGCAGTTAATGTCAAAACATGGATGGGAAAGTAGAATTATGCTTAGCAGAGCTTTATAGATAAGATCTAGCCATATTAACTGAGGTGGCTGATGCTACAGAGATAGCCGCATATCATTATACAGAGATGTATGAAGACATTACAAGAGGCAAGAGAGAATAACTGCAGGAAAGGACACATGGGGAGAAGACAGAGAAAAGGTGAGAGAGGCATGCAGAGGTAAGAACAGTAGAAAGGAGAAGTGTGAGAGGAATGCAAAGAGAAGTAAGACAAATGAAAGGCAGTAATTAAGGGGGTGACAAGATGAGATAAGAAAGAATGAAACAGCAATAAAGGAGTGTGTGAGACAGCTGCAGGGTTCAAGAAACATGACCCGAGTGAGTGCATCTGCATTTTTTGCTTGGGTGAAGAGCTGTTCCTTGAGCTTGATCTTGGTCTTCTGTGACAGCTGGATGCAAACCAGTTTCAGGTACATTTTGAAGGACAGATGGAGGAGAGAGAAGGGTAAACTTAGAGCTAAACTTATTGGACAGTAGGTCCACTATATCTTCAGCCTCAGTGTAAGTAACATTGTTCACAATCAGCTCAGTGCACCTCTTTGTTGTGCTTTTGAGATTGTTAACATAAGTGCAATGCACCTTGTGAATGGCTTTGGCTTAGATAGGTATTTTAGTTTCAGATTTGGTGTTGGCGGATTTTATTAAGTCCTGAGTTGTTTGTGACAAGGGCTGTAATATTATGGGAGGAACTCATTTTACTTTTTGTCAAAATTACTTTCTTCTTGTAAAGCTTGGTGATATTAGGGTTCCACCAGGGTTTGTTTCTGGGGTTTGTCTTGCACTTGTTCCTACATGGCACAGTTACATCTATGCAGCTGTTTACATGCTGGTATAGTGTGGTGGTGTACATTTCTCCTTGTTCCATAGATTTAATTGGGTTTGGTGGGAATTTGAAGCTTGCCAATGTATCACTTAGGAGGAGGTAGTGTGTCTTAAACATAATTCTAAAGATATTTTGGATGGAAGGGATCTCTGGCTCAGTTTTATTTTGAAGACGACAGCTTTATGGTCAGACCCAACAAGTGATGAATATACTCAAGAAATGGTGTAAGATGTTTCCATATTAGTCAGGACAAGATCCAAGATGTTATTCACCCTAGTGGGTATTTTGACTAATTGTTCCAGGGCATTTGTGATGACAAAGTCCAGGAATCTCTGTGTTTGTGCACTAGTGGTGGTAGGTTGGATAGTTTAGATCAGCTAGGAAAATAGTACTGGGTTTAATAATGAGTGATTCCAGTTCCTGTAAACAGGCATTGTGTTTTTTATTTATTCCTTTTATTTTACATTTGTTTATCAGGAATATCCGGCTGGGCCAAATGGCCCTTTTTCAGCAGAGTCCCAGGGAGAAAAGCTACATTACAAAGCAACTAAACATACATTGAAAAATGATTACATAACATAGAATAAAAACATTACAGAACATGAATACAAATGCAAAAATATTACATAAAATAGTTCAGAGTCTAAGAGATCCATTACAGAGAAGAAAAAGGAGAAACAACTTTACTAATTTGCAGTTGTGTGGACTAAGGCAGTCTTGAGGTGGAGAGCATGAAAGAAACAAAAGTAGAAATGAAGGAAGTTTGAGACAGAGAGACGTCTGAACTATAGGAAGCATGTGTTAAGCAAAGAAGGATTCTTTAATGAATCAGGGTTTCTGTAGGAAGAGAGGAGTAGAAAAATTTAACACTTAGTTAACTGATGTTGGTACAGGAGTTGAGACGACTGCAGAGGGGTGAGGTGAGTGATCACAGTAGGAGTTCTATAGCTAGTTAATATATGGTACAGGATGTTTTTGATGGTTATTTGAACACGAAGAAGCTCAAGCGTGTCATGTTGTTTTGATAGTCTTGATGTGAATCCCTTCTGCATGTAGAGTGAGACACCTCCAGCTTTTTCCCCTTCTGCACTGTAGCTAGCCTAAGCATGTTGAAGATGTTATAGCTCTGCATAGCTGGAGTGCTCTCCTCCATTTTAAACCACTTCTGAGTCAATACACAGATGTCAAAGTCCTCCAGGGTGAGGAGAGCTTGTAGGGAGTGGAGTTTCTTGTTTAGGCTTATAGGACTGATCAGAAACACCTTCATGTTTTCCTTTCTTTGTTTCATTATATTGGTAGATTTATCAGGCTGGCAGTGCCGTAAAAAGGTACTATGGAGGTGGACAATATCCCTGGTGAAGCAAGATGGTCTGTTGATCATATCCTCCCAGGATGTCAAATACTGGGCCACCTTTGAATGACACCAAAAACTAAGCCAATTACCGAAGTCTATTTTTTGCCCATATTGCATCATCATCCATGGAGAAGATAGGATGTTGCTCAATGCTAGGCTCATACCTGCCTTGGACACGTAGTCTGAGGGCTCCATCATGTCCTTATACATTTAGTCCAGGAAGGTACACTTCAAATCATTAACACCAGCATGAATGATGACAGTTATACTAGGTACTTTTTGTTCAAGAACTTGAGTGAATGCATGGTTTGAAGGAACCTGGTACCATACAAGCAACTAATCGTCACGCTTTCCTTGCTCCGCCTGGTAAGAGGCACACCTGTATGTCTTACAATGGAGTCACCTATAACAAAAATACGTAGGTCAATGCCTGCCTTATGAGCTCAGCATCTGTGACTTTGGGACTCCTTGTGCTATATGAGGAAGTAGGCTTAATATGTTGAGAGTGTTTTGTGCCTCTATTGTGTTTTGAAGGACATTGAGGTTTAGGCAAGTTAACCTTTAGAACCACAGTGTATAATAGATTTTGTGCATTGTGGCGGCCTTAGAGAGGTGTGATATGTGGTGTTTTGCTGACGAGTCTGATGTCTGAGTTTACTGTGTGTGAGATTTTTGCCTTCAAAGATATTATATATGTTCATGTATCACATACGGTGTTATGCTGTTTGACTAATAGATTATTGGCAGACAGCATGAGACTAGAGAAGCTGAGGGAAAGTGCTGGTCCCTGATACTAACAGGAATGAATTGGGGGGGGTAGGGCAGGGTTGACTATAACTGCTTGGAGTTCAGCTTTACAAGTAATGTTTGGGTGGACTCGATACTGAGTATTTACATTTCATTACAAAACAACTAGCCTGGCAGCCTTCTTTTGCCACCAGCAAGAACCAGTAAACTAATTATCACAAAAAACTCAGTAATTTGTTACTAAAATCAGTTTTAATTTTAATTTTAATTCAATTTTATCAAAGGTCTTTTAGCCTGGTGAGTAGTTTAAGGGCAGAGACTTTGTAAAATAATACTTATGTTCTTCTTCTCAACAGCCAATAAAAGGTTAGAGGGAGGGAGGGAGGGAGGGAGGGAATTATGTTGTCAAATTATCATAAGCTGTAGTCAGCAACTAATACATTGGGTTTAAGAACACAACTACAACAGGGTGGTTGGTAGGGAAAAAATCTTTAAAAGAAAGCTTAACATTAAATGCTACAACATATTAACTCCAAATAAACTGAGATTACAAACACTTGCAAGGATATATAAATCATATTTAATAACAATGTCTGCATCCATATCCTCCAGAATATAGTTCCTGTCTAAGTGCCTCTCTGGTGTTAGGTTGAGATGAAATCAAAATGGCAAGTAGCAACAGTCATACATCATACAACTGACAGACTCTGGATAAAAAAATGCACAGAGAGACAGAGTACATGTAGACTCTACACAGAAGGAATTACAGCTAAAAATTCAACCAGAACCAAGCTCTGTGAGACAACATGCTACTCATTACAGCACCATTTGCTGCCATACACATTATGCACAGGCTACTCAGACTACCAGAGACAGTCAGCTAAAGTTTACAATGCCTATGTTTCTGATGAAATGTGAAATAAATTTGGCCATCTTACTTTTATATACACTACAATGTCCCTTTTCTCTAACCCCAAAGTAATTTTTCACAGATAATCCCTCCAGAAACATCAATTATAGCCACATTTTTGACTGTGCACACTTCATATGTCTGATTGTGCTTAAAATATAGCGACAGTAAAGTATGCTAGATGGCTTCACACAAATGCATACTAGTTTTGCAAACCCAGAATAATGGTTGCTTAACTTGAGAAGTGACAGCAGACTCAGTCATATGTATTTATCAACAGCCAATGAGTAAAACATATTATTAGACAACAGTGGCTATTATACTATGAATGGAGTGGTATATGTAGGAACCTATTCATACTGTTCTGCACTTACTGTAGGAAAAACTGACAAAACTCTCAAATAAGGATTTATCAGAATATTTATGCTATTAAAAACAGGATAAGAACAATGCCTTAGCTTTACATTAGGAATTGTGCCTTGGTTTTAATAACTTGGATTTGTTTATACTGGAAAAGATTAAATGAAACCCCAGAGGTGAGAACTGGACTAATTTGTTACTACGGAGGGGGCTGTTCTGGCAAATGACTTTGAATGCTGACCAACTTATCAGTATTAACGACACTGTCTCTATAGTCTGTATGCTGAAATAGAAGCACATGAATATTAAGTAATCTCATTTACATAACACATCATGTGACTGCTCACTATAGAAGGAAGTATGTCTTGCTGAACTTATTCAATCTGAAGTCTGTGTTCGAAATAGAAAATAATTCTCAATCTTGTTATTTAAAGCTTACTGTGTTGGACAGAATTTGCCTGGTGATTTATTCGTCTGTGAATTGGCAGTTTTGGGGGATTTCAACTACATATTGATTTATAATATAGAAATGCAGAAGACAATCTGGTGAAGAAGATTTGGGACAGACAGGAAGAAGGAAACAAGGGTGTTCAGCAAAGAGGTGGACAGATTGTGTGAGAGAAGTTCTGCAAGAGTCAGACATGAGTTTCGAAGAAGACTGGAGTGTGGCGCTGAATCAAGAGAGATGGCGACAGTTAACGTGACACCCCGACCTCGTGTAGAAAATGGGAAAAAAGGGGTTAATGATGATGGTGACACACATATAGATATAGTTTGATATAGAAATTGATAAATATGATTGTATTTCGCTACATCACTGACTGACTCAATCTGCATACATTACACTGACCACAATTCATCAAAACTCAATCAATTGAAGAAAAGAAAAAAATAAACATTTTGTGCATGGAGACAATCCCTCTGCCCCTCCCACACCCACTGCTAATTATATATATATATATATATATATATATATATATATATATATATATATATATATATATATATATTAACTGCAAGATCTCAAAACAGTAGGGAAAGTTCAAACTCACACTCCAAACAATGTAACAAGCCTACAAATCAAATAACAGCATCTTGTGATGAACCAGCAGTTTGACAAAACTATCCTCATAAGTAATTGTTCAACATAATGAATGTAAGCTGAAACACACTGAAACTATTATATATATATATATATATATATATATATATATATATATATATATATATATATAGGAACACTTTATAATTCTGAAATTCTGAAATATTGAATTTCAAAATCCCGAGATTATAGGTTCATAGGTTCATAGGTAGGTACTAGGCTATCGGCCTTAAGGCCTATAGAAGCCTAGCCAAAAAGGTACCCTGGCTTTCGCCACACAAGAAAATTATTTTCCTGTGCCCCTGTCGAGCAGAACCACAGAGGTGATCCCCGGGGTGAATTTCCTATTTCCCATCCAATCATCAAGATTTTTCTTGAAGAGTGCTAATGAGGAGCTTTGTCTGATATAGATAGGTAGTTTGTTCCAGAGTATGGGAAGTCTCTGGGACAGGAATCTATCCCTCCAGTATGTTCTGTTTATTGTGGTGAAAATGTTTATTTTCAACAGTACATTGATAAAAATATAGCTATTTACATATACTGTACTTAGTTATTTACCAGCAATTTTATTCATTGTATTGTTTATATGTTGGATGCTTTATATCACATTCTTCTAGTATTGTTTAGCTTTTGGACATGTTGGAAATATTTTTTGGTCTCGCTTTATTTCCTAGTATTGGAACTGACTGCTTTTCAGTAATGTATTTATGATAGCATATTGATTTTTTTAGGTGCTTATTCACTGTTTTTTTCCCCTTTTTTACATTTTTTACTGTATTCTAGGGTCTTACTTATAGTACTATGAACTAGTGGCCTTCTTCTAATTCCAGTTTATTGATCTGGGATTGTTTGGATGCTTATCATTCCTGTTATTACTCATGGGATTTTTTGGTGTTCGTATTATATGGCTCTAACTCCATTCTGTTTGGCTTTAAAACTCAGTACATTCATACATATTGGCTTTACATACTGGATGATAACTAGCTTCCCTTAATTGTATTTTTTACAGATTATTAGTTGTGTTTAATGATATATGACTGGGTTTTGGCTTCCCGGTTATTTTTTACTTGCTTCCTTAGGATACATTGGAACATTCAGCCACCCCCTTGAAGCTATATAGGGACATATATACATATATGTCTATATTTTTTGATTGTTTAATAACATATTACCTATATTAGTGCCTTTTTGAGATGCCATACTATTGGATCATGCTGACATCATATCATTAATATATTTAGTAATGGTGTTATTTAATATCATACCACTATTTTTTGGACTTTAGAATATATTGGAATTTGTTGTTCCCTTTGGAGCAGCTTTAGGGTTTCACAACTACCATTATTGTCCTAGTTTCTGTTCTGGACGTGGCCCCCTTTTTTTCAATACAACCTATAAAAATTTTTATTGAATGCCATTATTGTCCAGTTCTTTTATATATATATATATATATATATATATATATATATATATATATATATATATATATATATATATTGTAGGATATTAGGACGTAGTGTTGTGACTACTATTGTGTATTTGACATTTTCATTTCAATATGGATTTAAATAATATTCTTATTGGCCTTTCCTCAGATAGGGATGATCTTGTGACTTTTGGAATTGGTGAACAACAAAATGATTCAGAACATAATACTACTGGCAATTCTGAACAAAGTTGTGAAAAATTATTTCGTGATTTGAATAAATACATGCGCATTGAGATGCAATGTATGGCATCTCAAATTACTTAAGGCATATATGATAAAGGGTATAACTCCCAGGGGCCTTAGGGTGAAAATCCAACCGTTGGTAGCAGATCCTGATGATATGCTGACCAGTGACTGGACATCCATACAGCAAGAATGCTCTATGAGATTCATAGTGACATTATCCAGTTATTATGTCAGGATCATTGACCAGGATACACTTAAGGTCAGCAAGCTTATAGAGCAATGTAATCAATACCGAGATGAAACCTTTTTTCCCAGTTTTTTGTCCAAACTCAGTTCTGATCTGCTCAGTTTTGAAACACAATTGAAGGAAAGGAAGCTCAAAAAATTCTCTAGAGACCAAACAGATTATGAACGTGGTCAACCGTTTAGACAAACTAGACTAGTCAGGTTTGGGGACAGTCATAGAAGTACGAACCCAAATCCCAAACGTAAACGTCCGAGATCTATTTTGAAAAGACATGGCAATCTTAGTGACACTACAGACGCTGATACCTCTTCTCGTACAGATATTGATTCACAGCAAGTCACGGACTCCCCTACACCTAAGAGTAATAATTTTGGGACCCCTTTAGGCCATACAAGGGGGAGGTAGGAAACACAAAAAAAGTTACAAGTTTACAGAACCTTATGGAATTACTGACCAACAAGTAAACATTTCTGCACATAATAATGTATGTAATATTTCTAACACTGTTTTAACTGAACAACAGATTGCTTTGTTAAATAAAGGGCTGTCTTTTATACCCGTTTTTTTTGTGTCAGAAGATATTTTTGCACAAGATATAATAGCTTTTTGTAGGTTAATTAACCTTAAATTATATTTTCAGGACATCAATGAACAGCATCACTTATCTGATAATTTCAGATATCATCCTTCTAGTTTTATACCACCCATGCATCCATCTGTGAGCTTATTCCAACATGGGGTCCTCAAGGACTTGCATTTCCCTGCTAATACTATTTCACCTATGCCTAACAATATTTCCGAGTCTGAGTCATTATGTTCAGCAGAATTAGTGCACAATAAAGAATTGGTAATCACTACTGCTGACAAAGGAGGGGCAGTTGTTGTAATGAACTGGATTGATTATGATATCGAGGCACACAAACAACTTACTACACTAAGATACTACAGGTACTACACTAAGATGCCATTAGATCCCACATCCATGTTCAAGCAACAAATTGATACATTTCTGAATTCAGCATTGGAAAATGGGATTATAACATCTGATACCTTAAGACACTTGACCATCACAGACCCCATTAGGCAATATATTTATTTCTTGCCTAAAATTCATAAGGATCTTTTACATCCACCAGATAGACCAATTGTGGCTGGGACTGGCTCCTTAATTGAGCCTTTATCTGAATTTTTGACCAAATATTTAAAACCTTTACTATCCTGGGTAAGATCTAGAATACAGAATACTACACAATTTATGGGTATTATTAATGAAATGCAGATTGAGAATGATTGGTGGTTATGTACTTTAGATGTGACTTCATTATATATGAATATACCCCACTAGGGAGGTTTGGATGCCATTGAATACTGGCTTCATAAAGCAAACATATACAAACCTGGTTTTAATACTTTTTTGATAATTTTGACAGAACATATGCTTACTAAAAATGTATTTTTTTATGATAAGCAATGTTATCTCCAAATCAAGGGCACTGCTATGGGGGCATCTTTTGCCCCTATTTATGCCGATTTATATATGGCATTTATTGAGGATCACATCATTTATGATGACACACATAATCTTTACTTACCGGAGATTGACATCCGGCGTAGATATTTGGATGATTGCTGGATGGTGTGGAGGGCAGATATTGAATATTTACATGAGTTTGTTCAATACCTCAATGATAACAAATGAGGATTACAATTTACCATTACTTATGATCAACATCAGATCACTTTTTTGGACATCATGATAACCAGAAATCCTGACAATACACTAAATACTCAAATATACAGGAAATTTCCAGAATACAATACCTTGCACCACGCATCCAGCTTTCATCCAAAACATATAGCCAGAAATATTCCTAAATCACAGTTTATTAGGGTAAGATGGAATTGTTCTGATGATGATACTTTTAGCCTTCATAGCCAGGATTTGACTGATAGGTTTAAAAACAGCTCAGGATATGTTTCCACTGCCAGGAATTATGCATCACATCTACCCTGGGATGAACGTCTTAAATATAAACACAAACAAGTACCTAAATCCAACATTTTACGTCTTACCACTACCTATGGGAGAAATACCAATAAATTTATTGATATTATTAAAAATAATTGGAATATTCTTTTAGCGGATCATACATTGTCTTCCATTATAGCTCCAACATGCTCCTTTTCTTTTAGGAAGGGCAAAAATGTGGGTGCTTATTTTAATCATCATAAGCACCATTCTGATTCTATGCATTTACAGTTGGCACAGACTACCATTACGGGTGACAAGCTTATTGGCTGTATGCCCTGTGGCCATTGCAATAATTGCAAAAATGTATTAAGAACTAAACAATTTTCCAGCAATAATAGCAGCATTGTATACGATATTAAGTTTTTTGCTAATTGTAATTCTGACTGGATTGTCTACATGGCTTGTTGCAGCTGTCACGCTTTTTACATCGGTCAAACGTCTAGACCTTTTAAGCTAAGGGTTTCAGAACATTTGAGTGATATTAAATGTAAAAGAACAAGTAACGCACTTTACAAACATACACTTAAACACAACACAGCTAAATTCCATTTTTTGGTCATTGACAAGATCATTGGTGATCGTTTGCATAAATCTGGTTGGCACAGCAAATTGAATATTAAGGAGAAGAAATGGATTGTTAAACTGGGCTCACTTTTTCTTCCTGGATTGAATGAATATTTATGAATATTTATGAATGGCTATATTAATATTTATGAGTTCTCCAATCACTTTTTGTTTCTAATTACTTCCAAGGTATATATGACTTCAATTGTTTTTTGGTAATGTTACACTGACGAAGGCTAGGTGAAATCCAAGCCGAAACCAGTCTGTTATTTGAAGTTATGACCCAATAAACCTCATTCCACAGCTTTTTGTTGCTGGCTGTTTGTTTTTTGGTACAGTTTATTTTGGCTGTGCAACACTCTCCATGCAGGGGCATTGTTTTTGGTTGAAAATGTTTAGGTCCCTAGAGCATGTAGCTTGGAGGGATTGGGATTTCTTTAAGTGGAGCATGTCCAACAGCTTTGAATTTGGCATAGCTTTGTATGTTAGGCAGAGATCACATCTGAGTAGGCGATATGCAATGGAGTAAAGCTGGAGTTTTTTGAGACGGTCTGCATAGGGCACCTGTTTGAGGCCATTAATCCTCTTTGTGAGGTATTTTTGCAGCCTTACTAGTTGTTGTAGATGTCTTGTGAGGTACATACCAAAAGGGGCGTTGTACTCTATAATGGGTCTAATGAGTGACGAGTAGAGGGGAACAAAGACATTTTTTTTCCTGGATGAAAAACCATTTGTGATGAGGTGTGCCACATAGAAGGATTTCCTGACTACTGTGGCAATGTGATTATCAAAGGAGAGACTACCGCCCACCTCTGTCCCAAGGTCTCTTATCACACTTTCAGTGTTAAGTAGACTACCACCTATGTGGTAGCTCATGGGTACAAAGTTTTTACTAAAGGGGATGACAATGTACTTTTTTGCATTGATCTTGAGGCCATGGCTTTGACACCAGGCATCTGTCTCAGTGAGGTCCTTTTGTAGGATGTCCACATCGTTAGGCGTTTCAATTATGGCTCCTAGTTTGCAGTCATCTGCGAACTTCGTTAGAAAAAGACCTTCTACGTTAGCCTGTAATTCTGAAAAGTAGATACCAAACAGGAGAGGACCCAAGAATGAACCCTGTGGTACTCCACTTGTCACTGTTCTGAAGTCGGATTTGGAGTCTGCTACTTTCACAGTGTGAGTTCTGTCAGTGAGCCAGTTGGCAACCCATTTTGTGACATAGGGATTTATACCTAGTTTAGTGAGTTTATCTATAATTCCTGAGTGGGGGATGGTGTCAAAAGCCTTGGCGAGATCTAGATAGGCTGTGTGAACCACCTTACCCTTGTCTACAGCTTTGGTGACTGCTTCAAAGAAGTCTATCAGGTTTAGGAGACATGATCTTCTTTTTACAAACCTGAACTAGGTGGAGTCCAGAGTTTGGAGATTACCAGTGTCTTTGTTTATAAGTTCCATGATGATATGTTCCATGGCCTTGCAGACCAGGCTCATTAGGCTAATGAGGTGGTAGTTTCTGGGGTCTGTGGTTGTGCCCTCTTTGTGGAGTGGGATAACCATAGCTGTGCACCATTCCATGGGCACAAAGCCTGAGGTGAGGCTTTTGTTGAGGTTATAAAGCCAAAAGTTCAAAACTCCGAAACTCCAGAAGCGCAAATTTCAAAATCCCAAAGTTCGGAGATGTTGAAGTAGTGCTTCTGGTGTTGCGGTGTGTGAATGGATAAGTGGAAGTTCAGGTAAGTATTTATGTTGAAGGGTTTTGGTTAGGGACTTTAGTATGTGTCAGAGTGTGTTGTGACTGTGATGTGTGTGTGCGAGGGAAATGTAGGTGTGTGTTGGTGTTTTAGTGTGTTTGTCTATGTAGTGCGACCTTGGAGTTAGTATATGTAATTAGGGGGTGTGGGGGGTGCAGGAGGGCTTGCCCCCCTGCTTGTATGTAGTGTAGGTTTGTGTGTTTGTGTGTGGGGGGGAAGGTGTGTGTATGTGTATGTGTGAGGTGTATGGTTAGTGGAGGATTCGCAATTTTAAAATTCGCACTTCTGGGGTTTTGGGATTGTAAGGTTTCAGCTTTATGGTCTCAAAATTCTGAAATTCAATATTTCAGGATTATAAAGTGAACCTAGTTTTATATATAGATATATATATATATATATATATATGTATATATATATATATATATATATATTTATATATATATATATATACACATACACACACACACACACACACACACACACACACACACACACACACACACACACACACACACACACACACACACACACACACATATATATATATATATATATATATATATATTATTGATATTTATATGTATGGTTCCCTATCAAAAGGATGAAAGCTCACAAGAGTGAATGTCAAAGGACCAAATATTGAAGACCTGGAAGGGTGAACAACAAAGATGTTCAGTGAGCAGGATTGTGGTACACTGGGAATTGGGGTTTTGCTCCTTTCCCCATTGTATTGCCATCTTGGAGTTTGCATATATAATTATTAGGGGATGTGCAGAGTGTCTTGCCCCCCTAAAAAAATGCAGATGGTGTGTGTTTGTGTGTGTGTGTGTGTGTGTGTGTGTGTGTGTGTGTGTGTGTGTGTGTGTGTGTGTGTGTGTGTGTTTTTGGTTTGTTTTTTTACCTTATGTTTTTTCAATGTTCCCAGTTTGGTCTTTAGACATTTGTTCCTGTGAGCTTTCATCCTTCTGAAATGGACTCATGTTTGTGTCTCAGAACTTTGATTGTTATCATATGAGTGAAGAAATACAGAAATAACTGCCATATAGAAATATACCTTCTGAGCTCAGTGCTGTCAGAGTACAGTGAAAACCCCATGCAGTCCATTAGTCTAAACCACTTAGTTCAAGAATCAAGGAGAAAAAAAATAGTGAGATAGAAAGGACCAAGACGGGGATAAATACTACACTTATAATACTTAGAAATTAGATGAACTTAGAGAGACCTTGCGATATAGACATTTAGTTTGGGATTTATGGTATCTTCAGAGAAGTTTTCAATGCAAAAGGGTGCCAAGGAGCCTAAAAATGAATAAGACCTTCTTAGATAACCAAGTGGATAATGAGGGGTTCTGGAAGAAGTGGGCTTAAGTTTAGTCCACCTGCAGATTAAATATAAAGAGAAAGATTTGGAAGCTGTATGTAAATCTATAATAAACTACTTTAATGGAATTAAAGGTATGTGTACTGAAGGGGTCTTCCAAGACAAAATGAATATTTTAATGGAAAGAGTTAAGAAGGAAGATACCTCTTTAAGCATTCATAATAATAAGTGGCCTGGGATTATGATGACTGTCTGGTAAACTAATATCCTATTATTAACTTGGCACCTGATAATGCTTCCACCAATAAGAACTCTGTCTCTTCATCAAATTTTTTTTAGGCGATTGATTCAAGAGACCAGATAGTCCCACAGGAAAAAGGAGGAGCAGATCCTCACATAATAAAGAGGGAGAGGAGTCATTTTTCTACCTGGTGGACTTCAAAGAGACAGAACTTCTTTCAAAGATTATGTCCACCAAATTTCTATCATATGCAGAATTGGGAACAAACAAATGAACTTCATTCCTATGCTTACAGTCAGTGGAGGCAACAGACCCCCAGACCCCCAGATTCTACAATAAACAGAGAACAATGTATTCTTGTTAAGTGTTATGGAGAGATTGCCTGATGGCTTCCATCATTACAACAGTCATAAAGTGGGTTTGTTGGCACTACCCAAACAGAAGGAATACATGACAAATGAATTGTATTTAACAACCTAGCAGTCAGTACTGACAATTTTAAGGTTTTTAACATATTTAAGAGAGATACTTAAACAACTGTGAAAAACATTTATTACAAAGTGGCTTTGATTTTATCCCATCTAGAAAGGCCACTGTTGTTGATTCCATTACCTCAGTTGAATTGTTTACTGGGAAGCTATGTTTAGCTGTGTATTTGAAAGAAAATAAGATGGAGTTGAATAAGTCTATAGACATTTTTTCTAAACTCAGCACTGATATTCCATCTACCAATATTGTGATACAATGTTTTGAAAAGTATTGTGACAAACACATCAGAATTGTGTTACTGTGAACATGTAATAAAAAAATTTCACAATTTGACCAAGTCTGAAAGATTAGCATTATCAAATTTAACTAATGATGGTCAATTAGAATAATGAAAGCAGATACATAGTTCTGTGATGAATGTGAGTACCGAAGTTTACACCAAACAATTGCTGAAGTTATTCAGTGACAATAAGTTTTATAGAAAAGTTAGCAGAGATGTCATTGAAACTGGATATAGGGATAACAACAATTTCATTAACTATTAACTTGATGAAAACTGGATAGATTTAAAGTTGAATATTTTTTACAGACACATTCCCCTAGATTAAATGTGATATTTTGTTTACCTTTAAAACCGCATATTGTACAAGGGCGAACAGAACAATTCCAAAAGGCAGTCTGCAAAGTTTGCAAACGCCGAATGGAAAAAGGTTTGAATGTGCAATGAGAGAATGCACAGTGAGATTCGTTCTTTGCACATTCAACATTCTGGGGTGGATTGCACTATAGTGGGGATCGGAAAATGGTTCCATTCCCCACTGTAGTGCGATCTCGGAGTTAAAATAATAAAGTAGGGGGGTGCAGGGTGGCTTGCTCCCCTGCTTTATACTTTGTTTTTTTTCTTCAACATTAATGTTTGAAAAACAACAAATCTGCTTTTCGATTTGCTGTTTTTTGTACACTAAGGACTGTCAACATTTCCATTTTCATGGTTTTGAGTTGCTCATATGAGCACTCGAACCACTGTGACTCACGGTTTTAAAAGTAAACCTGATATTTGGTATTCCTAAACCACATAAAGATGCTAGTGATCCCCAGCTTAGAACAATAGTTTCTATGAGTGGGTCAAAGACTGAACCTTTGGTAATTTTTGTTGAGAATAAATTGAAACCATTTGTTAAGAATGTTTACTCCTTTGTTTTAGACTCTGCAGATTGTATTCTTAAAATTAAAGAGGTTGTAATGGAAGTTGAAAATTGGTTGGTTACTTCTGATGTATTTGGTTTATATACAGTTATACTAGCATATTTGAGTTTTGTTTGGTTTAAGAACTATTTACTAGCTCAGGTGGTGTTTTCTCAAAGAGAATAGGATTTGGTGTTCCTTATTGGAACTGGTTTTAAAGCACAATGATTTATATTTGGGAAATATCACCTCCAGCAAGTTCAAGGGACATTTATGGGAGCTGAAATGGCTCCAAGCTATGCCAGTATTGTTTTAGGATATTCCAAAAATGTGATTGTCTACTACAGTGTTTATGCTATTTATTAAAAAAAGCTGTCATGTTTTATTGATGATATTTTAATGGCTAACATTGATCTTTTAAGATGTTTAATAATTATTTGAATAAGACAACTATTTTTATGATTCACTATGACTACTGGTAAAGTGGATGTTGTTTTTTAGACATTATGTTGAGCAAACAATTAGAGAATAAGAAGATTATTAATGCTTTGGTAAAAAAGGAAATGTTGAGTAATATTTTTTTGCATTTCAATAGCATTCATCCCAGTGGCTTGAAGAGTGCATAATAAAAGGTCGAATAATTAGAGCAAATAGATTGTCCAGTAAAAATAGTGAATTTTTACAGGAATCGAATATTTTAAAAGTTAGATTTAAGCAAAGAGGATATCTAGACTCCTTACTGGATGATACAGTGAAGGAAGTTCTTGCTCATAGCTCAAATTCATATAAACCTTTTACAGAATATGGACCCGAGAAAACAAAGTTCCTAGAAATAATAGTTCAAATTTTAATTTGAGTTTTATTTTGGCTTATACTCTTGATATGTCAACTTTCAAATAGGTCTTCAGGAATGATTGGAAGATCTTGGAAGGGGATCCTCTGGTTCATGCTATAATAGGAGACAAACCTGTATTTCTGAACAAAAGAATAGGTAATTTGAAAAACAGTTTGGAAAGTACTTCAGGAAACAAAGGAAACAATAATTCTACTTAATACAGAGAGAACATTTGAGAAGGCCAACCCACTTGGGTTCTTAACCTTGAATTATATTCTATTTCTCCTTTCTCTCTTTCTACTTTACTAAAAAAAACTTTGCTAGAATCTCCTTGTGTGTTCTGACTGAGTGTGCTTCTTGGCACTTTTTAACTGTTCAGAGTTGAATAAAACAATAATTGAATTCAGTTCAGAATACAGTTTGAATAAATTGCATCAGTTTAAACTGTACTTGCTTTAATATTGCTACACACTCAGGTGTGCTAGCTTGCACTGCACTTGAATTGCTTTAGTCCTGTTTTAGCTGCTTTTCTGTAAAAAAAAGTCTACGCTTGTTTCCTGCCTTTCCTGTAACTAATCCAGTCCAGATACAGTTTTGCTGTATCCAGGACTGTTTGTAAGCTTCTGAGGCCCCCACGCCTTTCTGTGTTGAAAGGAAGCCTTCTAGCTTATCAGTGGGAGTGGTAAGCACTAGGTAGCCTATCTACCACAAGAGGATTGGTTTCTGGCCCATAAATTGTAGTTTATTGTCTGTTTGGGCAGTTATTTCTATCTCTTTCAACTTTCTGGTTTAAAAGCCCACATTTGTGTTTGTTTCCCGCCTTTCCTGTAACTAGTCTAGTCCAGATACAGATTTGCTATATCCAGGACTGTTTGTAAGCTTCTGAGCCCTCAAACCTTTCTGTGTCGGAGGGCAGCCTTCTAGCTTATCGGTGGAAGGGGTAAGCACTAGGTAGCCTACCTACCACAAGAGGAGTGGTTTCTGGCCCAGAAATTGTAGTTTACTGGCCATTTGGGGAGTTTTTTTCCATCTCTTTCAACTTTCTGGTATAAAAGACCACATTTGCGCTTCTTTCCCACCTTTGCTGTAACTAGTATAGTCCAGATACAAATGTTCTGTATCCAGGACTGTTTGTAAGCTTCTGTGCCCCCAAGCCTTTCTGTGTTGAAGGGAAGCCTTTCAGCTTATCAGTGGGAGTGGTAAGCACTAGATAGCCTACCTACCACAAGAGGAGTGGTTTCTGGCCCAGAAATTGTAGTTTATTGGCCGTTTGGGCAGTTTTTCCATATCTTTCAAAGTTCTGGTTTAAAAGACTGTGTTTGCACATGTTTCCCATCTTTCCTGTAACTAGTGTAGTCCAGATACAGATTTGCTCTATCCAGGACTGTTTGTAAGCTTCTGAGCCCCTGAGCCTTTATGTGTTGGAGGGAAGCTTTTCTAGCATATCAGTGGGAGTGGTAAGCACTAGGTAGCCTTAACCACTACAAGAGAAGTAGTTTCTCACCCAGAGATTGATGTTTATTGGGCATTTGGGCAGTTTTTTTCCATCTCTTTCAACTTTGTGGTATAATAGCCCACATCTGCACTTCTTTCCCACCTTTCCTGTAACTAGTATAGTCCAGATACAAATTTGCTGTATCCAGGATTGTTTGTAAGCTTCTGAGTCCCCAAGCCTTTCTGTGTTGGAGGGAAACCTTCTAGTTTATCTGTGGGAGTGCTAAGCACCAGGTAGCCTACCTAACACAACAGGAGTGGTGTCTGGCCCAGAAATTGTAGTTTATTGGATGTTTGGGCAGTTTTTCCATCTCTTTCAACTTTCTGGTTTAAAAGACCACATTTGCACATTTCCCATCTTTCCTGTAACTAGTCTAGTCCAAAAACAGATTTGCTGTATCCAGGACTGTTTGTAAGCTTCTGAGCCCACCCCCAAGCCTTTCTGCATTGGAAGGAAGCCTTCTAGTTTATCAGTGGGAGTGGTAAGCACTAGGTGGCCTATCTACTACAAGAGGAGTGGTTTCTGGTCCAGCAATTGTAGTTTATTGGCCATTTGGGCAGTTTTTTTCTATCTATTTCAACTTTCTGGTTTTAAGCCCACATTTGCGGTCGCACTGCACGTTCCTAAGCACACTGGAGAATATCAGGGTCCAACCTAACACTCTCATACAGGGCGACTTCAACTATCCCTCCATTAACTGGGAAAACTACTCATGTACCAATACAATTGCCCAATGTTTCCTGGAATTCATTAATTCTAGTGCTCTGGGTGAACTCATTCTTGCATCCACTAGAGGTAGCAACATCCTTGACCTGGTCATTACTAAAGTGGGTGACCATTGATCTACAACAGTAGTCAACTCCTCCCTGGTTAGATCTGACCACAAACTAATCACCTTGGAAAGACAAAGTTTGCAGAAGATTGCAAGTTAGGAGCTATTATTAACTCCCCAAATGATGTTGACATCCTACAGAAAGGCCTCACTGAGACCAACAACTGGTGTCAGAACCATAGCCTTTAGCTCAATGCCAAAACAAATGTCGTCATTCCCTTTGGGAAAAACCTGGTTCCCATGAATTACCACATTGATGGTAGTCCAATGAACACAGAAGGAGTTATAAGAGATCTGGGAACACAAGTTAACAGTAACCTCTCTTTTGACCACCACATTGTCACAGTGGTCAGAAAGCCCTTCTATGTGGCACATCTCATTACTAAGGGTTTTCCATCTAGGAAGAAAGAGGTCATTGTCTCCCTCTACTCTTCCCTCATTAGGCAAAACATCAAGTACAATGCCCGATTTGGCATGTACCTCACTAGACACCTGCAACGACTGGAGAGGCCACAAAAGTACCTCACAAAGAGGATCCTAGGCCTTAAACACTTGTCCTGTATGGACAGACTCAAAAAAACTCCAGTTATTCTCTGTCTCATATCACCTACTTAGAGGCAATCTCTGCTTGACTTACAAAGCCATGTCTGACCCAGCTCTGTTAGAAATGCTACATCTAAAGAAATCACAATCCCTCCACACCACACATTCCAGAGACCTCAACCTCATTACCATAATCAATAAAACAAGCTGGAGGGGCAGGTTCATAACCAGAGACTGCCTATGCTATGGAATAGACTTCCCATACATGTCAAACAGAGCATCTCACTGGCCCTCTTCAAGAGAAATCTTGATGAGTGGATGGGAAATAGAAAATTCACCCCAGGATCACTCCAGTGGCTCTACTCAAAAGAGGCACTGGAAACTAAGGTCGGGTGGCACGATAGGTAATCCCATGGGCTAGGCTTGTAAAGGCTCCTGGGCCCTTAGCCTAGTACACACCTATGAACCTATGTTTGTCAAGTTAAGGGCACATTGGCTTGTGCCAAAGATAGGCAGTGTAGATGTATTTCAAATTCACCATCCTTTAATACTGAGATTAGTTACTGCACTCCTTTTTACTGTAATTGTGAAAGCAACATTGTAGTTTATGTAACTGAAAGCTTGACCTGTCAACAGTTCTATATAGGTTAGACTACTAGAAAATTGAAATATAGGATATATGAACCTTATTATGCAATTAAGAAAAACAGTGGGGTGTGGCCAAGATGGCTAACTGAGAGCAGCAACTGGTGAAAGCTCTGTAACTGAAAACATTTATCTGACAGAAAATAATAATCAAAAAATTTAAATTTGGAGATACTCCGTAGATAATTTTTGTTCACTAATAGATGAAAGATTTATCGCTTCAGGTTCCTCAAAACCTGTAATTTTCTGGTCAGAATGTCAACTGCTTGAGCCACTCAAGAAATGGTACTCAGGATTCTTGTGTTAAAAAAATAAATCCAGTCACTAATATCTAGTATGCAGAAAGCTTTACTTAAAATGGACAAACTGGAAACCAAAATAGAAAAGTTCAAAGAAGAAACCAGAAAGAAATTGGAACATTTAGAAATTCTTGTGAAACAACAAGGTTAATAATTTTATTGTATTTGTTTAACTTTGCTTAGTATGTGCATTACTGGGTTAACTGAATGACAAATCTAAGTAATATGCTAATTAGAGATGTTAAAGTGCTGGTGATTTTGTTTTCTTTGTTCTTGTTTAATACATTCCTTTCACAGGTCATTTATGAAGCAAGTAACACTTAAAAAAATTAAGCTTGAGAACAAAAGAAGGTTCCAGTTGTGTCAGAATGCTGGATTCTTACCTGCCTCACTTCCTGCTATTCTGAAAAAAATCCAGGTCAAAATTCATCATGGATGTCTGTGAAAACAGAAAGGAACTTTCTCTTTCTTCCCTTCTTTTTGCAAGTACATATGTGAGAAATCTACTCATAATAATTTTTTATCTTTTCTTAGAAGTGAAGAATTGTTAAGACAAAAGGTATAGTAATGTTTTAAATTGAGCTGTTGCTGACATACATTTTGCTGAATGTTAATAACTTATGCTATAGTGTTACAAACTCTAACTGTACATATTAAAGGATAAATGTAAAGTTAGATGTTTGTTACTGATTTGAACAGTTTATCAGAATCAAGAAGAATGAGAAACTTACAGGGGAATTTAACAGCTGTTGAATGTTGTTTTCACATGCAGTAATCAACTTCTAATATCTGCATGTGAAGCTTAGATCAGAGCAGCAGTTCACAAAGGCAAAAAACACACATTCAAATTAAGCAAGCAGGAATTATTTTATACATAGTCAAGATTGCCTGTAATACTAGAATTAATAAGAAGAGTAAGCATCTTATAAATAATTTGCATATGCACAAGGAATGACATTTCTACTAAGAATAATAAAAAACAGTATCAGGAAGTTTAGAAATACATATGCTGTAATCTCTAATAGAGAGCTGATGATAAAATAGCTCTGTGATGATTTTATAAATGTAAGACATATAGATAGAAAAATATATTTAAATACACTGCTTATAAGAAAGATTTGTATTACAAACACCTGCATATGGCAGAAATGTTATTGAATGTACAAGTTCTCATATAATTTACCTAAAACATCGTATAAAATATTTGAAAAATTCTGAAAGCTGAAATTTAAATTTTGGTCATGTGAACCTTGAAGATTTTTGCATATTGCACATTATTGGATTCACTAATACTACCTGAAATAATTCAGTTCATAAGTTACAGCTGAAATCTGAGTGTTATATTGCTGAATCATTGCATCCATTTTGATAGAAAGTAGAGTTTTCAATATGTTTGAATCTTGGAAGGAAGAATGGGATTTGAATTAAGCACATTGTAACATGTGAATACAATATAGACTGCAAATTTTTACTTCATAGAAATAGGATCTTCTCTTTGACCTCAGTAATGTACATATTTTATGAATTAGTTTAATAACCTAAAGGGTTTTTAAATATTTTGATATTTATCATTATTAAGAGTGTTACACAATTTTGAGATATAGACACTTGTATTTATAAAATTAATTCAGAGATTTTGTTAGATCTAAAAATATGTGCATATCTTTTAGCATGATGAATATATATGCACATTGACTTTCCTTTTGTATAATAGTTTAGTATGTTAAGATTACCTGTCACCTGTAAGTTTCCAGATATCTTTATCTCTTCAAGTCATACTTCGTTCTACTTATTTAGAGATTTAGTTATAATTATCTTGAATGAGTGAATAATTTAGGGATATTTAATGGATAATTTATACTACTATTACATGCTTAGGTATATAGTACACTATTTTTGGATTATTTCATATTTGTATTTAATTGAAGAAGATTATTAAACGTTTATGTAGTAATGGGGAATAGATTTAAATGGAAAATATATTACTAAATTAAAAGCCTCATTATTTTAACTTATATATCATATTATATTAATTACTGTAAGTCATGGCAGCGTTTGGATATGTTTTAATGACTTTTTAGGCATTAGTGGGTAAAAAGATAATAAAGTCGTTTATCTATTTGATACGCAAACTAGGAACTTTGGTATCAATGGAAGGCTGTATTTTATTAGTAATATATACAGTTGCAGTTGTAGACTTGTTTTTGTTATTTATGAATTTTAGTAGTTTAGTTCATCAAAAAGAAGAATTCAAAAAAATTAAATGTTAAGATATTGATGGAAAAATGCATTAGATTATTCTGTAGAATTAAATTAATATGTAAATAAATGTGTCATATTACCCTATAAAATAAATATTTTTAAATACACAGCATGGATAGTTTTAATCTATTATCTATGAATGTAAATGGATTACATAAAGGCAACAAAAGGAAATCTATAATGAGATATCTAAAATGAAGTAGAGAAGAAATTATATTCTTGAAAGCGACTCAATTGATAGGTAAAGATATACAATATTTAAATAACTTTAGTTTATAAAATGTTATCATCTGCTACTTTTAACAAAAAGAAGAGAGGAACTGATAAACTTTGGAGAAGTTCTACTGTAATGCCTATGGTCATGGAATCTATTAATGATCCCCAAATGAATGTATACATTTATACTAGAATATAATGGCAAACTTTATACACTAGCTAATGTTTTACTGGATCCATGGAATAGGTGCAAGAGTACCTAACAATCACTTAAACTTACTACAAAGCCAGTGGAAGGGTAGTTTAATTCTAGCAGGAGATTTTAACTGCATATCTAGCATAGAAGATGCAAGTGATCAGAAGAAAGCTAAAGTTTTGGCATCAGCTAAAGCCCCCAACATATGTATTAGTAATAATAATTTAGATGATTTAATAGTAAAAGCAGAAGATAAGTCATCATTTTTCCCTCATTATTCTTATGTTCATGGGACATAAACCAGAAATTATATGATTTATGCTTCTACAGATTTACGTAATAAAGTGAATTATGTTAAAACTATTCCTTGTACTTTATCTGATCATAATGCACTAAGTATTAATATATTAATGGATATAAGTAAATTTCAGATTAGTTATAGAATCCCAGTATATATGATGAAATTAAAAGAATTTAAGAGTTATCTTATGGAACAAATTAAGAATTTTTTTTATCTTTAAATGATAACAGTCAGGTTAGTAAAGTCATACTATGG